>NW_027256886.1:26430845-26518345 GCF_029215685.1 Pituophis catenifer annectens
TGGAAAAACTGGTATTTCTAATGATTAGCTGTGCTGCAATAGTAATATATTTGCTAGAAATATAAATCCTGCTTTCTAGCGAATCTAAATCGCGCAGCACAGCTGTTCCTCCCCTCGCTGTTCTACTTACCTTAGAAAAGGCTTATTAAATCTTCTTTTTCAGTGTTGCACAGTAGCTCCCGTGGTACCAAGCCGGTAGCAGACCTCAGAGGATTTCACTACTGCTATATACCTGTCTTTAGGGATCTTTTCTTTTATGCCAAGGCCCTAGAAGTTATATGTATGTGTAATAGAATGTGACAATTGGAAGTGGGGGTGGAAATAAGAGGCAGAGATTCAGCCTAGGGAATTATCAGATAAATGGGAAGGATTACACAGCTGAGTAATGGGCAGAGAAAGAAACATAGAAACTTAGTAATCATATAGTAAAAGATGCAGTGGCAGATTTGTACTTCCACATTTATAAGATTCTGTTAATGTAACTTATACTAAAGTAGAATTAGCTCATCTTGTATGGCATGCATATAGTCTATCTTTACATTAAAGTACTGAATAGAAATATTTTATTTTTGTGCTTGGGAAAACATCTTGTCCACCATATGAAGGTTTCTAATATTTCAATGGCATTGAATTTATCAGTTTAAGAATGGGTGTACAGTAAGATTGTGATGAATTTTATTGCATCTGATAGGCTATCAATTATTTAAATATCAATAATAAAATGGCAACAATAAATTCTTAAGTCATCTGGCAATTGGAGAATTTGAAAGGAAATACAAATAAAACTGTTCAAGGCAGCAAATTAAGCATAAATTCAGATCCACGCAAATTGAAAAGTAAAGCAATTATCTTCAAAGAGATGTGATACCAAACTTGATGTCTACAAAATCAATTTCTCTTTTATTTTTCAATACAAGCTATTCCAAAATCTATTTTTTAAAAGTAAGGGTTTAATTCAGTGGTATATCCTTGGGGAAAAAACCCTCCAGTGTCTGTCAATGACCTGATTAAACCATTTATAGGCTTCCTTCAACTTTCAATTAAAAATCGCAGCTACTTTTATTAACAGTCTTAGAGCACTTCAGAGAGTATATTGTTAGTCCCATGAGTGGTCTCTTTCATTGAGTATTTAATTTCTTTTGTCTTGGTGTGTTCATCTCTATGAACTGTCCTTATGAGAAGTGCAGGGTGCTAAAAGGTTTTTTTTTTTTTTTTAAAAAATGTTTTTGGAACATAAATGACACAACATTAATTCAACAGTTGGAATCACATAATAAGCTAATAAGGATCAAATGACCATCAGGGATAAACAAAGAAACATTAACAATTGTTAGAAGTAAATTAGTTGTTAGTTAGCTTCCTTTTATTTTAGATTAAAGGCTCAACTTCATTACTTTTAAGGCACTTTATTAAAAAATGGCTGGCTTTAAACTGCAACATTAATCTCTACAGAGTTTATTGCTGACTTTTCCATCGCACTGGGATTTTTCTCTGAACCACTAATTTGACGTCATTATCAATTAAGTTTGCATGAACATATATATTGCCTAAATCTAGCATTTAAGGGCAGTTTATAGCAGTTTTAAGGATTAAAAAAATTCTGGAAATGAGATCCTAAAAATCCATCTCTAGCTTCTGTCACACAGCTACAATTTCTAGAAGATTTACATTGACCAAGATTATCACTTTCTCCAAATGTCCAAAACAGAGAAGCTGAAACTTTGGGTGGGTAAATCTATTGAAGATATTAAGAACCCTAAATTTTTAGGAATAACTTTTCATACTTGCTTTATCCTAAACTTATTTCTTTGCTTGTTTGTTTGTTTTTATTAGTTTATTAAATGTATTGGCTGCCCATCTTACCATAGGGTAATTCTGGGCAGCTTACAGTCATAAAAATGTATCTATACATATACATTAAAACATAAATAAATTAAAACCAAACATAAAAATCTAAGGACACATGGGGAAGGTGAAGGCAAAATGGATCTGTTGTTACTCAATCAACCACCTTGACTTTGCTGTTCCCCCATTGGTACACCAAGCCAACTGGCAAAGTCAGCTCTTTAGGGCCTTACAAAAGAATAGGAGAGGTTGGGGCCAACTTCACATCAGGAAGCAAGATGTTCCAGAGGGCAGATGTAGCAGCAGAGAAGGCCCTTCTCCTGTATCCCACCTGTCGGAATAATTGGACTGATGGGACCAGCAGCATGCCTCCTCTACTAGTACAAGTGGGATGGGCCCATCCCAATGGGGTGAGACAGCCCCAAATGCAGTACTTTGACAGGAAGCAGGAGTCAGTAAACCTGAATTCAATCTCTGGCTAAATATCTTTCCCTTATGGCTAAAACTATATTATTATTATTGTTGTTGTTGTTGGTTTGATTTATATGCCGCCCTTCTCTGGAGATTCAGGGCGGTTTACAATGCGTTAAGCAATAGCCTTCATACTTTTGTATATACCTGCTTAGTGGGGCTTTCGGCCCCCCTTAAGCGGTGTTCTTTTTTATATAAAGTCAGCTTATTGCCCCCACAATCCGGGTCCTCATTTTACCTAACTCGGAAGGATGGAAGGCTGAGTCAACCTTGAGCCTGATGAGATTTGAACTCACAGTAATTGCAGGCAGCTGGCAGCTAAGTGCTACTTAACAGCACTTTAGTCTGCTGCTCCACCAAGGCTCCTTAAATATATCACAGGCCTACTAGACTCTCCCATCTATTTTTGGCAGACAACTATAAATTGTCTTGGGAAATAGCTACCTAAAAGAACCTGAGTTACTATGGTTTTTCCAGTGATGCCAATTAAGAACTAGATCAATATTAAATCTTAGACATAGAAAACCAAACAGAAATTGCTGCTTTTTCTTACAATGTATTTGTTAATAACCAAATTTTGGCTCTTATATCAGCATCAAATTTATATCACATCACATCACAGTTCCCAAATTCAGGTTTTACTTTTAGTAAAAGTAAAGGGCATTTAGATGTAATGCTCTCCCTACAACTGTATTGGAAGGGAAATATAGGAAAACCCCTTATAAAACTTGCCACTACCCCTCTGACATGGTGCTATAAAAACCCTAGTTCATGTTCTTTTGAACTGCTAGTTCTATAGGGACATTCACCACCAACTGATGTCTCTTTTTTTATCTAACTTTTCTGGGGCACTCTGATAACTTTTATTTGCATTATTTACTAGATAACCAGAATAAATCTCTCTCCCCCAAAATTAAGGATTTTTTAGCTACATTATGCATAAGACACGCCCAAAAATATTTGCTAGTAGTCATTGTGTTAAGGGTTGAGTTTGTTTTATTGAATGTATTTTTGATGGTCAGTGACCGAAATAAAGTTTCTGTCTGTGTTTGATGGTTACATATTTAGCAATATACAGGTGAGAGAAGGCTCTGATTTGCCTTGACAAAGCACTTCATCTTACTTTCAGTCTACACATAGCTCTCGCCTGATCTTTTCAGGCATCTTCTGAAAGATGGCATTCAGATGCATCTTTGGCATTCAGATGCCTGATCTTTTCTCAATATGTTGGACAAGCTGCTGAGCCTGGTGGCACAGCAGACTAAAGCACTGTTATTAACAGTGCTGTTATTAACATCAGCTGCCTGCAATTACTGCAAGTTTAAATCTCACCAGGCTCAAGGTTGACTCAGCCTTCCATCCTTTCTAAGGTAGGTAAAATGAGGACCCAGATTGTGGGGGCAATAAGGTGACTTTGTATAAATATACAAAAGTATGAAGGCTATTGCTTAACACCTTGTAAGCCGCCCTGACTCTCCGGAGAAGGCGGCATATAAATCAAATCCAAAAAAGAAAAAAAAAGACTTGAAACAAAGTAAAGCAAAACAAGGCAGTTGCTGCCTTCCATATCTAAAAGCTAGATGTTTGTGGACTTTGTGCTATTTTGCTAGTATGCTAAACATTCTCCATATCTGTTTTGGATGGTTCTCAGGTCTCTAGAGTAGATTTGTGATGTGTGCAGAAGTAGAAAGGAACAGGAGGTGTGCAACCTTTTGTTGCAACCTTTGTCATCATGTAATTAAGCTTAGTCTCTGGACAGTACTTGAGAAGGAAAATAATACTCTCTTTCTCTTCCTAATATAATTCATAATATGCAGAGTAGCACATTAGCAGAGTATAACCTATATAACTTAATTAATGTTCATTTTTGTTCCAGAAATAAAACTTTACCTAATTCAAGCTGGTTTAAGAATATATGTAACTTTAATTGTTTAGCAGCAGAAAATAATAATTAGTCTCCAAAAGTGTTTGGGGAAATTATTCACATCATTATTTTATGGCTTTATCTTCTTAATAACATTATGCAACTAGTAATAATAGTAACCATATTATGGGCAGGAACTTCATATGCCTCTGAAGTGGTGATACTGGTGGGCCATTTGCTGTAGGACCATTTGCTCTAAAAATGCAAGGTTATGGCATGAACTCAGAATAAAGGGAGGAGATGTGTATTTGCAAGGCTTGCATAACAAACATAAAGGGAGTGTGGACAGGTGGGGCCCCTTTCAAAATAGAAAATGTCAAGCACATCATACAAGACATATTGCTAAGATAAGGAATAGGGTGAAGACAGAGCCAATAGAAGACTTGCTAAAAGTCTGCTAGGATGCCTATTAGTTAACGTTTAGGAATATGGTTGAAATAGAGCCAATGGAATACTTGTTAGATAACTTTTGAAGCCCTCATTAGTTAAGACTTAGAAATAGAGGTGGCATGGAGCCAATAGAGGACCCTTTCAATAACCTTCAGAATGCCTATTAGACAATGCCTATTAGACAATGTTTCTTTATCCCGCCTTGAAAAACTGTATAAAAACTTGTTGAATCCTTTGTTCTGGGTCCTGGCATTTTGCTGGTTGGGATTCAACATACTTTAGAATCCTGAAATTAAATATATTAATTGGTGCTCATTATTGACAAACAACTTTCCATTACCTTTATTTCTAAAATCCTGACTAATAGACAGCAAACCTCATATTTGCTTTAGCATATTGTTTTGCACACTATTCCTTTAGATTTCAATAAGAAATAAGATTTCAATAATCTTGATGGAATCCTGAGAGGTTCCAGATGAAACTTGGGCCATTTCCTGAGGATCTAGCACATGACTCGGCCGAAGACCTGGTAGCCACCTGGGATTGGGCGGCTGGTGAGGCCTTGGACCGAGTCGTGCCTTTGCGGCCTCTGACCCAGTGCTGATCCCGAGCAGCTCCTAGGTTCACTGAGGAGCTGAGGGAAATGAAGCGCCAGAAAAGACGCCTGGAGAACGGTTGGAGGGCCAGTCTCGCTGAATCTGATCGAACACTGGTAAGGTCGCATATTAAGGCCTACCTAGTGGCGATAAAGACGGCAAAGTTTAATTACTTTTCCACCTCTATGCGTCATCAGGGAATCGTCTGGCCGCCCTGTTTAGGGTGACCCGCTCCCTGCTCCATCCGGGAGCGCGGGAGGATCCCTTGGAAGGCAGGGTGGAGGATTTTGGACAATACCTGTATGACAAAATCGCTCAGATCCGGGAGACTTGGATTCTGACTGGGTAGATCAGGGCAGGGTGACGAGGAATAGTCTTGAGAATATTATCTGGGAGGAGTTTGACGCTGTGACTCCCGATGATGTGGACAGGATTTTGGGGAGACTTAGTGCGGCCACATGTTTACTGGACCCGTGTCCCTCCTGGTTGGTACTGGCTTCCCGGGAGGTTACATGAGGCTGGCTCCAGGGTGTTATCAATGCTTCGCTGAGTGAGGGCCACTTCCCCGCTGCCTTGAAAGAAGTGGTGGTGAGGCCTCTCCTCAAGAAGCCGTCCCTGGATCCAGCAATATTGGCCAACTACTGTCCTGTCTCCAATCTTCGCTTCATGGTGAAGGTTGTTGAGAGTGTGGTCGTGTGACAGTTCCCACAATTCCTGGAGGAAACATCTTATCTAGATCCGTTCCAGTCGGGTTTCAGGTCTGGGCACAGCATGGAAACGGCGTTGGTCACATTGGTTGATAATCTCTGGAGGGCTCGGGACAGGGGTTGCTCCTCTGTTCTGGTCCTGTTAGATCTCTCAGCGGCTTTTGATACCATTGACCATGGTATCATGCTGCACCGGCTGGAAGAGTTGGGGGTGGGAGGCGGTTCGCCTCCTTTCTCTCCGACCGGTCGCAGTTTGTGTTGGCAGGGGGGCAGAAGTCGACCTTGAGGCCTCTCATCTGTGTTGGCAGGGGGGGCAGAGGTCGACCTTGAGGCCTCTCATCTGTGGAGTGCCGCAGGGATCGGTCCTCTCGCCCCTTCTGTTCAACATTTATGTGAAGCCGCTGGGCGAGATCATCCGTGGCTTCGGGGTGAGTTACCACCAGTACGCTGATGACACCCTGCTGTATATCTCCACCCCAGGACACCCCAATGATGCCCTTGAAGTGATGTCCCAGTGCCTGGAGGCTGTGCGGATCTGGATGGGGAGGAACAGGCTCAAGCTCAACCCTTCCAAGACTGAGTGGCTGTGGCTCCCGGCATCCCGATATAGTCAGTTGACTCCATCACTGACTATTGGGGACGAATCTTTGGCCCCCACAGAAAGGGCTCGCAATCTGGGAGTCCTCCTGGATATGCAGCTGTCCTTGGAGGAACATCTGACAGCTGTAACCAGGGGGACCTTTTGTCAGGTTCGCCTGATTCGTCAGTTGCGGCCCTTTCTTGATCGGGATTCCCTGTGCACAGTCACTCATGCCCTCGTCACCTCTTGCCTTAACTACTGCAACGCTCTCTACATGGGGCTCCCCTTGAAGAGCACCCGGAGGCTCCAACTGGTCCAGAATGTGGCAGCGCGGGTAGTGACGGGAGCAACATGGAGCTCCCATGTAACACCGCTCCTGCGCGAGCTGCACACCTCCCAGTGGTCTTCCGAGTGCACTTCAAGGTGTTGGTTATCACCTTTAAAGCGCTCCATGGCATCGGGCCTAGTTATCTTCGAGACCGCCTGCTCTACCGACAACCTCCCATCATCCTGTGCGCTCCCACAGAGAGGGCCTCCTCAAGGTGCCATCAGCCAATCAATGTAGGCTGGTGACCCCCAGGGGGAGGGCCTTCTCTGTGGGGGCACCTACCCTCTGGAATCAGTTGCCCCCAGAGATAAGGAGAATCCAAGACCTTAGTGGCTTCCGCCGTGCCCTTAAAACTCACTTTTTCCAGCAAGCCGGGCTGGCTTAAGAAGAAATTTTAAATGTTTTAATTGGTTTGTATTTTTAATCTTGGGCCAAATTTATATATATTTTAATTGTTTTTTAATATTTGTATTCCATGTTTTTTAATTCTGGCTGTACACCGCCCTGAGTCCTCAGGGAGAAGGGCAGTATATAAATTTAAAAATAAAAAAATATAAAAAAATAAGATTTCAACAAATGCCATCATCTTTTTGACTTATAAAGAGAGAGCTACATGCCAGCTACATGTCAATCTGACTTTGAGTCAACAAATATAGGAACTCTAGAAATAATATTTTGGTAAAGACTGACAATGAAGTCATAATCAGCAGCTGGAGATTCATGGGGTTTCATTAAGCTGAATGTTTCTAGCTGCCATTTTGTTTCTTTGTTTCAAAACCCTTTCAAAATGGTGAAACTTAGCAAAATGCATTGCTTTTACACTTCATCTAACAAAAGGCTTGTGCATTTGTATGGTCATTCAACTTGCATTAATATGATTACATTTTAAAAATCTGGATGATAACATAACATCTTTACTTTGGTTAACTTAGATTTGGGTTTGATTGTCTATGAATTGGTGTTTTACTCAACTATATTCATTTTGTCACAAACATATTTGTAGCGAAACTTAATGTTAAAAAATGAATTTTGATAATTTCTGTAATCATTTAAAAGGCAACTTAACTCTGCATGAAAGAATTTTCCTGGTGGTTTGATTTTTGTATGCCAAAACTGATGTCAAGTTGCCTATTAATTAATTTTAAAAAGACACTTATATGCAATCATTTAGTAAAACTTCAAGGACCAGAACTTCAAGGACCATTTTCAAAATTAAGAGAATACTTAAAATGAAAAAAAATAGGAACAGAGTTAAAAGAGGGAGAATGATTTTAGGATGTTAAGAAGAATGTGTTATAATCTAGGTTGAGATAATAATACTTGTTGCAGCTGCCAAAGAGTGGCACAGATAGGGGAATAATTTCTTTGGGGAATATATTCCAGAGATTGGGAGAAAACATAAATACATCCCAGAAGTTGGGATAGACTAATTTGTGTAGGATTTTGATTGTGAGATAATCTTGAGAGACCTTAGCTATATTGTAATGTTGTTTTCTGATATTCTATGTTTTTCTTTTTTTTCTCATAAGATTGGATGGACAGCTTTATAAAGTTTATAAATAAAAACAAACAAACCCTTGAACGTAAATTTTATGTAGAAAACATTCCTTCAATATTAACGTTCTGCTTTGACTCAAACCTCTCTCTATTTTTTTAAGTCTTCTGGGAATAAAAATATGAATACTGTACCTGTCCCATTTAATTTTGCCCTAAGCCAATCGATACCTTTATAGTTAAGGAATGTTGTTCACATCACTTGTAGTATTGAATTGGAAGGTTAGAAGTTTTTCCTTGAAAATATGATAACCTTGTGTTCCTCTGCAACATTCTTCATTTTAACAAGTCATGCTTGTTAAATTGATCACTGCTTATTTCAGAGAGAGATGTGTGTAAATGAAAAGGAATTTTTGAGTGAATAAGATCCTGTTACAAATTCACAGCGTACAGGAAATACAATTTGGAAAGTAAATTTCAAAGTGCATTCAAAACAGTTGCATAGCTTAGTTCTCCCCTCATAGTTATTATAATTTGATAAAAAGTCATTTAAACTATATGCTCTGATTAAATCTACATTAGTAACATTTTTATGTCAAATTATGTTAAAGCAGAAATAATGATTAATTTTAGTATAGGAAATTTCATCAAGTTATAATAATTTCAGTCTTATCTCTTGGAGCGGGATGTTCCTCCTATTGCTTTAAAGCTAATTTAGGCCACATTATATATAAAATTAAATCTTACTTTTATAGCTACACCCTTGGGGTTCAATGATAAGGCTTTATGAGCTAGAAATTAAAAGTACTGGTTGAAAATACTATTACACTGCACAGGCTATTAAGGGCAATTTACAAAGTTGGTATTAAAACTCTGCACATTTTTCATTGTTAGCACTCTATGTTCAGCAAACTCATAGAACAATTTGGCTTATAATTTGACAAATAAAATCAATAGCATGGTATATATGTTTGTAACATTACTTCCCCTTTCCCCCAAAAGTGCACTGTAGTAACTATGATTTAATATAGGAATGTGTTGAACTGAGAAAAATAGTTTTATACCACACTTATTTAAAATGCCCTTTAGAAAGACATTCTGTGGTGAGATATCCTACAGCTATTCATTAATATTCAACATCTCCAAGCCTTTTTGCAGCAAAGAAAGCAATATTTTTATGTCTCATATTCTTATTTCTCTAGAAAATACTCTAATCTACAGCAGCTGTCATTCTTTCCCTAGCACTTGGTCTTCAATGCTTTCACAGTAAATTGCAAGTAGAGGTTGTCTATTGTTTGAAAGTCTCTTTAGGCAAGTTTTTAAATGTCATATTATTTGTTAATTATTCTTGACTTTATATAAAAAATGATATTGATATAAAAGAAGGCAAGCTTTGCCTTAATAGGCAGTCTTTTTTAATTAAAACACATTCATTTCAAAGTGAAACCAATGCTTTGATGGTACCTGAAGTTTATAACTGGTTAGTGGGTGGACTGCTTGAATGCTGCAGGGCTGAGGAAGCAGGTAAAATGCACATATATTATAGAGTATGGTACATAACTAGGAAACACTTTTGTATCTGTCTGCCTTTCTATCTATCTGACTGAAATTTTGCCATTGAAATTTGGTTGTAGACCACTAAATTTGAGTGGTGCCAATGTTAAAACAATTGAAATAGGCTACAATTGCTATGACTGGCTATTAGCTGGTACTAACTACTAACAATGCTATTGATGAATTAGTTGTAACTCAATAACACTTATCTTCCAAGAGCTGCACTGGTGCCCAACTGGCTTTCAGACCCAATTCAAGGTGCTGGTGATCACCTACCAAGGTGTTTTGTTCTCTTTAACTTTGGGATCATCTAGTTCAGGTGGAATCTATGGTCTGGTTATGCGGGACATAGCGGATACCCATTCCTTATGAGATGAGGAAGGCAGGGACTCATAATCTGGCTTTTTTAAAGGCTGCTCCTCACACATTGGCTCTCAAATCTAGCATGGATTCAGATATTTTCCATTTAAAAAGGGTGTAAACCCCATGGTTTTCTTTTAGAATGGAAGCTTCTTATTAATTGACAATAGTAAAGGAAGGTAGCCCTCTCCCCTCCTGAAGTTATATGTTTGGGTCCCATCCCTCTATTTTTAACATTGCAATATTAACATTAACATTGCAATATTATATCATTTGTAAATTGCCCAGAGTTGCTGGCACTTAAATTTAAATGATAACTGTAGCAATCTACAATTAGTAGGCAGCATTTTGATGGTTTTAATAAATAGATATATGCCTATACACTTACTCATCTACCTGAAGGCAAAAAAAAGTTACTATATAATGCCTCAGAAAGTATTTCCTACTATTGGTCCTGAAGTTCTCTGCATTTATGATCTTAAATCCTAATGCTGAGAAAAGGTGAAAAAAATATCCCTCCCCACTTTATTTATATAATACAGGAGTGTCCATGGTCCTTCTCACTTTATCTTGATTGTTCAAAAATAAAAGTTTATCCTATTGTCCTTTTGCATCTTTCTTAACTTTATATTATCTTATTAAGGTGTGTTAACCAGAACTGTGCACAGTACACCTACCATTATCTCAGTTTATCTGTATGTGGATATTATAATAGCAATTCAGTTTTCAGGTATTTTTTTTTTACTAAGATGGAATTTGTCTTTTATTACAGCATCTGAATACCAGATTAATATTTTCATTAAGTTGTGTACCCTGACTTCAAGATCTCTTTTTAAAATAGTCAATACTTTTTAGATCCATTAAAAGAAAGGTGAAATTCAGAATATTTTTATGCCATCATATCCATTCACACTGTCAACCCCCCTCCACCTCCCAAAAAAGAATATAGAAAGATCAAGTTTGATGAGAAGACATTGGCTGTAATAGATGTTGACAATTGTGTGGTATAAATTAAACATTTTTCCAAAGTGAAAGACAGACTCCATCTTTCTTTACAATGAAGTTGGTAAAATTGTTTGATGTATATTAAATGAACAGAATTAACAAAGAACATGTGTTTATATTGTGCACCTCCTTGAGATACCTATCTGTAAGTGGGCAACTATATAAATATGATAAATAAAAATATTGCTGGAATTTTGACATTTGTAAAGTCTTTATGATTATTATGTTAAGGGAGACTCACTTTTCTCTGAAACAACAGTATAATGGAAGAACTACTGTCAGTAGACATTCATATTTTATAGCCTTGGGAAACTTAATATATAATTAATTTGATTATGGAACAAGTAATTCAATTTTATATTGCCTCCATTAATTTATTAAATACTTCAGAAGCATGTATCAGAAATGCATAGGGAAATGATATAAAACACCCCAAATGTTTAACATGTTTATAAACTATGGAAACATTTTAAAATATGTGTTATGTAATGTATCAATCAGTGTACTAAGATTACGTTGCTGAAGCTTTTTATATGGAACAAATAGAGCTTGATTTTGTAGTCATCTAGAAAAATTTGAAACTGCAATACCATACAGTTATAAATAAATTCATTATAATACATTCTAGTTTCTGCTACTGTTATTGTGGACCGTAGATCCAGGTCCTAAATTATGCAGTTACATTAAATATAAAGACCCCTAGAACTAATAATCACCAAGGCAATTGATAAGTATAACTGCAGATTAAAAAAAAAATTAGCATGAAAGAGAAGATTTGAAATAAGCTAGTTAGTGCATTCAGAGAACCCTACAGGTAGTCCTCAATTTACAACAGTCTGCTTAGTGACTGTTCAAAGTTACAACAACATTGAAAAAAGTGACTTATGATCGTTTTTCACACTTACGACCATTGCAGTATCCCTATGGTCATGTGATCAAAATTCAGATGTTTGGCAACGGACTCATAATTATAAAGTTGCAGTGTCCAGCGGTCATGTGACCCCTTTTGCAACCTTCTGACAAGCAAAGTCAATGGTGAAGCCAGATTCACCATTGTGTTACTAACTTAACAACTGCAGTGATTAATAAATATGGCAATAAAGGTCATAAAATGGGGCAAAAGCAATGTTTCACTTAGCAAAAACAATTTTGGGCAATTTTGGGCTCAATTATAAATCAAAGATTACTTGTATAAACTCACTCCATATTTATAAGGATACACAAAATAGAATTGTTCTGAAAATGTAAATTAATTTTTCACTCGGGTTTTAAGATTTCATTGATGGATTGATCAACTTGAAATTGCTTGAATAAACTCATAGTGCTGGATGAGTTTCCCTCAATATTTAACAAATAAAATAAAATAAAGTCTAAGGACTTAATTTGTTTCTCTTTTGGAATAAATAGCAAAAGAGTGATTAGAATTTTGTTTCTGGAAAGAAACTCCCCAAATGTTTAACATGTTTAAAAGCTGTGAAAACATTGGCCTATTGTTTATTTTAAGAATGTCTTCCTCTATTGATACTAGTTCTAAAAGATATTGTGGAATAGAATATATTTTTTAAAGCATTGAAAAATTTTGTAAGGAAGGACAAAGATCAATGAAAAATCAAGTTCTGGCATGTTATTTGGAAAGACAAAGATCAAGTTTTAATAATAAAAAGAAAATGAATTAATGTAAAGTTGGCTTTTTTTTTTTTAATTTTGATTTATATGCCGCCCTTCTCCGGAGATTCAGGGCAGCTTACAATGCGCTAAACAATAGCCTTCATTCTTTTGTATATTTATACAAAGTCAGCTTATTGCCCCCACAACTGGGTCTTCAATTTACCTACCTTAGAAAGGATGGAAGGCTGAGTCAACCTTGAGCCTTGGCGAGATTCGAACCTGCAGTAATTGCAGGCAGCTGGTCTTAATAACCAGCTTAATAACAGGGTGCCTTAGACCACTGTACTACCAAGGCTCTTACTACCAAGGCACTTGATCAGTGTTAAAATAGATACGTTGTCATTTCTAATAATCCTTAATGGGCTTTAGCTGATCAGACCTGAAAATCTTCAAGGATTTTAAGGATAGTTTATACATAAGAGATGGAATATGGAAAAAAGAGTTTGTTTTTTTTAGTTTAAGAGAAGGCAAAAAGTTACTAAAATTGTTTATACTTGTTGGGACAAAGGGGAAAGTCAGTTGATATTTCTTTTCTTTTTCTTTACTATATTCTTTCTTTTCTTTTCTGTTTGGTTTTTCTTTCTTTCTTCTACATGTTCTACTTTTTTCTTTTTAGTCTGCATTAGTTTTTATCGTTTTAATTATATTTTTAATAAAATGCTTGACTAATCAATCAGCCCAGTTTTAATAATGGAGGAATACTAATTACATCTTCCATGTAGATATGATTAGCAAAGTTCTGACATGCAGGTTTTAAATAATAATTAAGATGAAAAGGGGAATCAGGAAGCTACATTTCTCAGTGGAAGAGAATGAAATGGGACTTTCTTAATCTTTTTCTCTTGCTGTTGGCCTATTTTTCTATTTAAAAAAAAAATCAGCCTTCTAAATGGTTTCTCTTCTAGCCTTTTCACATCTGGGCTTTTCCATGAGGAAAATACTTCTTGATATTTACTATTCTGGATAAATGGCCAGAATAGAAGATATTAAACATCTCATATCTCACATCTTTACTATTTAAATTTGCAGCTTCTTGAGGACGCATTTTATTTTGAAAATTATTTGGTCTATATGTACATTTATGATTACTGTAAATGTAAGAATTATGATTGCCCGTTTTCTTTTTAAACAAACCTTTAAAACAAACTATTAATGACTTTTCTTTGAATGAGAAATACTTATTAAATTGCCATTGCAATCATGGGGTCTACTGGAATAGATACAAGTATTGAAGGCTAGGTTTGCATCATAATATCACACAGCAATTTTTTTCATTGTAACGATTAATACATATGATCAGTGGTGGGTTGCTCCTGGTTCTGTCCGGTTCTTTAGAACCAGTAGTAAAAGCAGCGGGAGGCTCTGCCCATCCACTCGGATGTCATAATTGACAATCTGCCCATGCGCAGAAACTTCTGCACATGTGCAGAAGGAATGAAAGCACACATGCGCTCCCATTGCGAACCGGTAGTAAAGGTAAGTAGAACCCACCCCTACATTTGATCATAACTTCATTTATGCTAACTGTATTAGCTCAAAATGATTTTGACTTTCAAAAACTTATATTCTATCTCTACCTTAATAATTCCTGCAATGGTGGGCCATTTTTCTTGTACAAATTACATGGAAAAATATATGTTTTTCTCTCTCTCCTTATTTCTCCTCTGATTATTCAGAGGAAATGTTATAATTGGGCTATTTGTTGGTCATGAAAGCATTTTAAAGCTATTTGAAGAAAATTTAAGTTCTCAGTATTGAGGAACATATAAATAAAAATTTAAAACATTATTTACTACTGATTATGAGTTAATATAGAGTGTTGTATTGTATACATTATATTTATTGTACTCATGACTGAGTGAATCCTTTGGGGTCAGCAGGTTGATAATGTTGGACTAGTACTGGGAAAGGCCCATGGTCAAGTCCATCCTTAGCAATGGAGGCTCACTGGGACACTTCTGACTAATCGCTCTTTCTCAGCATTTTCTACCCCAGAGTGAGATTTCAAGGAAACTGTCTTGAGATCATGGAGCAATGTAGGGATCAAAGTCCAATAAATAAAATATGAGAGTTTCTACATTGTAGAACCGTGATGGCAAACCTATGGCATATGTGCCCGAAGTGGCAGCGTCACCTGTTCCACTTCCATGTTTCTGGCACACATGCGCACACAACGATCAGCTGGACTTTGTGTGTGCGGCAGTGCCGGAAACTGGAAGAGCTGGTCTTCCATTTTCCTGCGTGATCATATGCGCCGGCCAGCTGATCATCGCACGGACATGCATGCCAGAAACCCAGAAGACTAGCTGGAACCGGAAGTTCATTTTCAGGGGCATGCAAGCACACTGGGCAGCTCCTCTTCCTGGTTGCAGCCCAGGCGAGTGCACACGTGCTTCCGTTTCGGCACTTGTTGTCGAAAAGATTCGCCATCACTGTTGTAGAAGTACTGTTGTAGAAGTACTTTTAACTTGTTAGTTCTCTGAATGATCAGTGGTAGTCTTCATCTCCTCAAAATATCTTCATTGCAGAAGAAAAATATCCCACTTTTAAAACAGCTGGGGAATACAACTATGCATCAAATAAGGATGCCATGGTGTTATTTTTTAAAGATCAGTTTGAATTGTCTATGGAGATTCTCAGTCATCCAGGTCATGGTTATACCAAAGGTGCTTTTTTTCAAAGGGCAACTGGATTTTTTTTTCCTTGAAGATATTTTGCTTTTCATCTGACTTCAGAACTGCAAAAGCTTCTTGGATGAGAAGCAAAATGTCTTCAAGGAAAAACAAAGAAAGTGCTGTTGCCTTTTGAAAAAAGCACCTTTAAGATCACTTTGAACTGATTTAATGGTTATGAAGACATAAATGTGTGAAAGCTCTCTTTTCAAATTGATTTGCAAAATCAAATGAACTTGCTTTGATGAATTGATTCAAAATCCACAGTTCAAATTGAATCACTTTCTTGAATTGGATCAGAGCCACTCTGACTACCTTAACTTGCTACTATAAAAAATGAGCAGAAGAGAAATTCAAAGAAATTATAATTGGTCATTTGACTATCTTGGCTTTATGTTAGAAATATGTATATTGCAGAACCATTTACATCAGAGAGCCTGTACATAAATGAGAATTTACATAGTTCATATGCATTTATATAGCTTTTCTAAATTGAAGAAATGGCATTATGTTATTTAGTAGGCCTCTGCAGGTTATGGTTGATCTGCCTTGACGAAGTGCATCACCTTGGAGAGGTATGTCATTCTGGGGTGATAGAACAAAGTACTTAATGGACACCTCCACAGAGACACGGTCAACCTGTTGTTTTATGTAAATGACTTCTGCCTACTAAATCATGCAGAATACTCAGCTATTTTCCTAGTTAAATGTTATGTATAAAATGCTTTAACAAAACATCTTGAAGAGTACTTTATTTGAATGGTCATGAAAGCAAAGACTCTTTGCAGAATATTTTACATCTGAATGATTCATTAGATTACTTGCTAATCCACTCAAATGAGTGTACCAATAATGGAGTAAATTTTTCCTCAGAGTTTGTTGATACTGTCTGTGACTGGTAGACATTTTGTAAACAGAACATTTAATGGGTCAGTACATCAACTTACTTGTACAATTTGATCACTAGCTACCCTCAAAAACAAAAATGCTGCAATTCACAATTCTGCAAATTTTGCCATAAAATGTAGAACCAACAAAATGATTTTTATTCATTTCAGGATTTGATGATAATATCAATTGCATACAGTTGCATTTTTTTTTCTTGATTTGGGTCAGTTTTAAACAATTATAAGCAGACTAAATTCCTTTTCAGACATTGTGAAAATTAAACCAGTATTCCCATCAGCAAAGGCCTTAGCTACAAGGATATTTATTTGAGAATAATATATATGACCTTATGCAATGGAAGATCAGTGCAAATCCTTCCCTCTTTACATGTTGGCTTACAAAAAGGATCAAATACCATAATATGACATATTTTTAAAAATCAAATCTTTAAACATAATAAAATCTTTACATTTAATCACTCAACACTTCAGCAATCATGTACACTGCTCAGACGCACATTCAAGTGAGATGGGTGGCCATTCATATTCAATAAATAGATAATAAATTGCTCAGATGCAATCCCCCCCCCCCAATATATATGGAATTATTCAAGAGCCAAGGTGGCGTAGTACTGGAGGCTACTTCAGTTGACTGCTAGCTGCAGTTTTGCAGTTCAAATCTCACCGGCTGAAGATTGACTCGGCCTTCCATCCTTCCGAGGTGAGTAAAATGAGAACCCAGATTGTTGGAGGCAATATGGTGACTCTGTAAACTGCTTAGAGAGGGCTGTAAAAGCACTATGAAGCAGTGTATAAGTCTAAGTATTATTGCTATTATATACAATGTAGAAGAATTATTTGAAGATTGACTACTTTATGAGTTTTAACCATGTAGAAATATTGCTTGCCTTGGTCTTCTTTTGTAGCCTTCAAATCAATTTATTTCTCATTTTTAGCTACTTATATCAATTTAATATTATCAGTCTGAATCAATCCACTATAGGATAAAGATTCTTTGCTTACTATACTGGTTTACTGCAGCTTGGTCAAGAGATTATTTTTAGTATTATTTTCTGGTCAAAGGCCTAGGAGTAAATAATTGGCTCAGGGTCACTCAACCAGTTTCTGTACTTTCTGTAAATTAAGGAAGAAACCATATCCAGGCGGCTAATCCAGGGCCTTAACTGCCACAGTGCACAGTTTCTCTACATTTTTTAATGTGTGAATGTTTATTATACAGTAATATCACAGAGCCTTCTCTGTGATGGTGCCTATCCTCTGGAACAATCTACCCCCAGAGATACAAGTGATCCCAGATCTCCGGACTTTTCGTCGGGCCCTTAAAACCCATTTCTTTCAGTTAGCCGGGCTGGCCTGATTTTATATTGGTTTTTAATACTGATTTTAATTGAAATGTTTTAAATTATGGGCCAAACTTTATTTAATTATTTTAAAATTATTTTAACTTTTGGGTACAAATGTTTTATTTTTGGCTGTTCACCGCCCTGAGTCTGAAACGAGAAGGGCAGTATAGAAATTTAAATAATAAATAAATAAATAAATATTACTAGAAAGAATAAAAGCATTTTTATCAGTATTTTTCAAAATGGTAACTGATGGAATTCTCTGCCAGGGAGTACATCCCAGAGTAACAAAGAAAGAAAACCCTTCTCTAACAAAAGAATCTCCAGAAGAGCCTCTTTAAAAGTATAGTTTTGCACCCAACTTTTCCTGTGACTCTAACTTCAAGTAATTGTTAATAATATAGCATAAAAACTCCCCTTAAACAACAAAAGTGTTTTACCTCATTTGTCTTCTTGTCAAAGTAGATAATCTCAGAACACATCCAAATGTCAAATTATAAGAAAATCTGACCAAGACCTGCCACCTAATAGTTTCTCTCCTTCATTTCAAAGTCTTGATTTTAAAATTTCAAATTATACTGAACTGATTTGTTCATCTCAAAGGCTGTTTGACACTAACCTTTTTTAAAATTGATAGGACTAACACTGCATTGAACTACTTCCTGGGGTGCTGGAATATATTTTTGAAATCTAATCAGATTGCGTTCTTTACTTCACGACAAACAACATGTATTCCTTCTTGACTGATTGCAAAATAGTGATGAAGAATGAATCAAAAGATACCAAAAACTATTAGATAAAGCTAGGCAAGAGTGAATTTAACTTCCATTACATATGATTTAAATTTTGTTTCTTTTACAAGTCTATTATATCTTGAGTCATAAGCATATTCCTCTCCTTGCCCCTTTTTTTGAAGTAGGGGTGGGGAGGAAGTTGACACAGAGTGGAGGTAATAACTAACAATAATAGGTTTAGTTTAAGTATTGGGAAGGAGATGTAACATAATAATAAATTGCAATTTATGATCTATAACATTAAAACCCCAAATTATTGTTGGTATGCTTATGTTCTAAAGTCTGTCTGTCTTCAGAAATATTGTTGGCATGCTTACATTCTGAAATCTTCTCCCCATGCATTTTAATGATTTTTTAAGTAGACTAAATGTTTACTTCTAGTCTGAATGATAGCCAATCTTGTTTTAATTAAATATACCTACCCACGTTGTTTTTAACATACCAATGAATTCAAATCAGTTAACAAAATGCTAAGCAAATCAAATTTGCAGTCTTCCTACTTTGAATATCCACTTGTCTAGTTTCGTCCCACCTGCTGTCATGTGCTAATTTTTTTAAAGCTCCATCTATCTACTGTCCTCCCCCCCAAAAAGACGAAAAAAGCCAGAAAGAAATTGGTATTGTCCTGTGTTGTTTCATCCTTAAAGTGAAACCATTTACAAGAAAATTATAGGCCCCTAGTGTTGAAATTCTTTGCATATTAATTTTGTTAGCCTTACCTCCTGTGGTCTTTCATTCTGGAAGGCCTATTAGATAATATACAAGATAAATTTCTTTATCTTCAGCTGATGGGTGGGGGGGACATTTTCCCTCATGAATGTGAAATATGCCGTAGTTGTAACAAGCATTTCCCTATTTACTTATAAAGATTCAGGCGTCTGTCCTAATATCCACTGGCCTAAGACTATTGCTTATCAAAACCGTACTTGTGTTGTCAACCGTGTTCAGATGTTCTAATACTTTATATCATGTATGATCTGTATATAGGTCCAGGTCTTAAGAAGAGACCATTTATATTTAGCAAATGCCTTAAAAAATAGCATATATGACAAAAATGGCAAATACCTTATAATTTTTAAAATGCATGGCAATTTTGCGAGTTGAACAGGAGAATGATTATGTCTTGAAATATAAATTTGAGGGAGAGATGCCAGAATAGAACACAACCAAATTATTTTTTTGTGGCAAAAATAATTCCATTTAGAGTTCAGACCTGGTACAGAACCAAGATTGTCTTGATTGCTCTTGTAGATGATTAGATTGGGAAAGAACTCTAAAAATTGAATTTAAAAAAATCAAGAAAAAGTTTTTGCAGAAACATCATTCATTCAAATGCAGCAACTTATGATCTTGAAAAGGTGAATTGCTTTAACAAAAAAGAACAAATATTTCAACTGCTGCACTAATTATTCAAATAGGTTTCCTGGATCCCATTCTAATTGCTTCTTTTAACCTGTACAGCCTAGTTTCTACAGACTAGAAACTAATAATTCCTCGTGAATTTGTCATGAATGAGATGAGGTACCTTCACCAACTGAAGGTAAAGGGACAACTTCACTGAAGATAGTTCCTTTTAGTGGTGGCCCCTAACATTACAGAATAGCTTATCCTCTGGTGTTGGTTTGTCCAGCACGCTAGTGACTTTTTGTAAAGCCATTAAAAGCATGCTATTTTAATAGGCATTTTAGTACTAATGTGGGCTACCTTTTATTTTAGTTTTTAAGTTACTTAGATTTTTAAATTTATTTAATTTCATAGAATAGAATAGAATAGAATAGAATAGAATAGAATAGAATAGAATAGAATAGAATAGAATAGAATTTTTATTGGCCAAGTGCGGTTGGACACACAAGGAATTTGTCTTGGTGCATATGTTCTCAGTGTACATAAAATAAAAGTTACGTTCATCAAGAATCATGATATATATTCCAGAAAAATAAAGGATAGTGTATATAACACTCCAACCTTTTACATATATATGGAATAGAAAAAAATTAACAAACCTGTTGGTCCTCTTTGGTGAACTATCAGTTTTGTTAAATTTTCTCTATTCCATATATAGAGAATAATGCTTGTGGATTCCAATTCAGAGAAATTCCAATATCAAAACTTATTGTAACTGAAAAGACAGTTCTAAATTTTATTGTGTAGCTTCAATCAAGTCAGGCAGGAGATACTACTGTAGCAACTGGAATCCCCTTCTGAGACCTCTGCCTAAACTGAAGAGACTTTTTTACATCAAATTCTCACTATAGCAATTAGTCAAAATTACACAAGCTACTCTTATGAATTTATTATAATGCTCTTATGCTTTTTATACATCAGCATAAAAACATCAATTAATGGAGTGCTGAAGAAGCAATTGTCTGACTAACAACAACAGAATAACAGAACAGAATAACAGAGTTGGAAGGGACCTTGGAGGTCTTCTAGTCCAATCCCCTGCTTACACAGGAAACACTACACCACTTCAGACAAATGGTTATGTAATCTCTTCTTAAAAACTTCCAGTGTTGGAGCATTTACAACTTCTGGAGGCAAGTTGTTCCACTGATTAATTGTTCTAAGTGTCAGGAAATTTCTCTTAGTTCTAAGTTGCTTCTCTTCTTGATTAGTTTCCACCCATTGCTTCTTGTTCTACCCTCAGGTACTTTGGAGAATAGTTTGACTAGCTCTTCTTTGTGGCAACCCCTGAGATATCAGAACACTGCTATCATGTCACCCCTAGTCCTTCTTTTCATCAGATTAGACATATCCAGTTCCAGCAACTGTTCTTTATATGTTTTATCCTCAACTCCCCTAATCATCTTCATTGCTCTTCTCTGCACTCTTTTTAGAATCTCAACATCTTTTTTTACATCGTGGCGACTAAAATTGGATGCAGTATTTCAGTTGTGGCCTTACCAAGGCATTATAAAGTGTATTAATACTTCACGTGATCTTGATTCTATCCCTCTGTTTATGCAGCCTAGAACTGTGTTGGCTTTTTTGGCAGCTTCAGCACACTGCTGGCTCATATTTAAGTGATTGTCCACTAGGACTCCAAGATACCTCTCACGGATACCACTATTGAGCAAGGTACCACATATACTGTACCTGCGCGTTTTTCTTGCCTAAATGTAGAACCTTACTTTTTTCACCATTGAATTTCATTTTGTTAGATAGCAGAATAATAATAATAATAATAATAATAATAATAATAATAATAATAATAATAATAATAATAATAATAAAAACCATTAACCAACTTATATGTTTGTACATGGATATTCAGTCTATCTCCCAATTTAGAGATTATTCAACACATGCAAAATAAGTTATATTCCCTGCTCCACCAGGAAGCGCGGGAGGACCCCTTGGAGGGTAGAGCCGAGGATTTTGTTCAGTATCTGTATGACAAAATCACTCAGATTCGGGAAGATTTGGACTCCGACTGGGTAGTCTCAGGGGGAGAGACAGGGGCAGGTCTTGAGAATATTATCTGGGATGAGTTTGATCCTGTGACCCCTGAGGACGTGGACAGGATTCTGGGTAGACTGAACGCGACCACTTGTTTATTGGACCCGTGTCCTTCCTGGTTAGTACTGGCTTCCCGGGAAGTGACACGAGGCTGGCTCCAGGGGATTATAAATGCTTCGCTGAGTGAGGGTGACTTTCCCGCCGCCTTGAAAGAGGCGGTGGTGAGGCCTCTCCTCAAGAAGCCTTCCCTGGACCCGGCAATGTTGGTAAATTATCGTCCGGTCTCCAATCTTCGCTTTGTTGCGAAGGTTGTTGAGAGTGTGGTCGCGCAACAGCTCCCCCAGCACCTGGATGAAACGACGTATCTGGATCCGTTCCAGTCGGGCTTCAGGCCCGGGTACAGCACGGAAACGGCATTGGTCGCGTTGGTTGATGATCTCTGGAGGGCTCGGGACAGGGGGTGCTCCTCTGTCCTGGTCCTGTTAGATCTCTCAGCGGCTTTTGATACCATCGACCATGGTATCATGCTGCACCGGTTGGAAGAGTTGGGGGTGGGAGGCACTGTGTTGCGGTGGTTCTCCTCCTTTCTCTCTGACCGGTCGCAGTCTGTGTTGACAGGGGGACAGAGGTCGACCCCGAGGCCCCTCATATGTGGGGTGCCGCAAGGGTCGGTCCTCTCGCCTCTCCTGTTCAACATTTATGTGAAGCCGCTGGGCGAGATCATCCGTGGTTTCGGGGTGGAGTACCATCAGTACGCTGACGATACTCAGCTGTACATCTCCACCCCGGATCACCCCAACGATGCCCTTGAAGTGATGTCCCGGTGCCTGGAGGCCGTACGGATCTGGATGGGGAGGAACAGGCTCAGGCTCAACCCATCCAAGACTGAGTGGCTGTGGTTTCCGACGTCCCGATATAGTCAGTTGACGCCATCACTGACTATTGGGGGCGAATCATTGGCCCCCACGGAGAGGGCTCGCAACTTGGGCGTCCTTCACGGCTGTCTTTAGAAGAGCACTTGACGGCCGTGACCGGGAGGATTTTTCATCAGGTTCGCCTGATCCGCCAGTTGCGTCCCTTTCTGGATCGGGACTCTTTACGCACGGTCACTCATGCCCTTGTCACCTCCCGCCTGGACTATTGCAACGCTCTCTACATGGGGCTCCCCTTGAGGAGCACCCGGAGGCTCCAACTGGCGCAGAGTGCGGCCGCGCGGGTGGTAATGGGAGCGACATGGCGTTCCCATGTAACACCTCTCCTGCGCGAGCTGCACTGGCTCCCGGTGGTCTTCCGGGTGCGCTTCAAGGTTTTGGTTACCACCTTTAAAGTGCTCCATGGCTTAGGACCCGGGTACTTGCGGGACCGCCTACTACCACCAATAGCCTCCCACCGGCCGGTACGCTCCCATAGAGAGGGGCCAAACAATGCCGACTGGCGGCCCCCAGGGGGAGAGCCTTCTCTGTGGGGGCACCTACTATCTGGAACGAGCTCCCCCCAGAGATACGGAGGATCCCGGATCTGCACACCTTCCGCCACGCCTTAAAGACCTTACTATTTCACCAGGCCGGCCTGGCCTAATTTTCCCCCTCTTTTATAAAAGATTTTTAAAATTTTAAATATCTTTTAGTATTTATATATTCAATTTTAAATTGGTTTTAAAAGTTTGGGGTTTTAAATTTGTCAGGGCCAAAATTATTTAATTTGATTTTATTCTATTTTTTAAATTTTGTATTGTATGTGTTTTTATTGTTTGGCTGTGCACCGCCCTGAGTCCTTTGGGAGTAGGGCAGTATAGAAATCTAATAAATAAAATAAATAATAAAATATATAGTAATAACAAAGATATGTGGATTATGTGATACTATATTGTGTCATGTTTTAACAGACCTATATTTGTGGCGGAATGGGTGAGTCATTTCATTTACAAGTGTTTCACTAATGAGTCTCATGGGAGATGAACATAGTAGTCACTGGCTTACTGGAGGGAGGATCTACAAAAATTGTGGTGTGATAACAAATGATATTCCTTATTTTAATTGTGCATTGTAAGCCTTTATGCAAAACATTCAACGTTTGCTTCACTTTGATTTTCCACTTCTTTTTCTTCTTCTCCAGGAAATGCTAATATTTCTGATTCTAAGAAGTGCTGAGTACCCACAAATACTCGTTATTTAGTGGGAGTTGCGGGTGCCCAGCTCGTCTGAGGATTAGGTCGGTCCACCATTGATTTCTTATTTTCCTTCCGTTGTTCTCTGTTGCAAGTAATTAAAATTTGCTTAATCTGTATGCCATTAAAAAGCGGGGAAGAAAATCATGGCATCAAAATGGGAGTACCTGATTTAGAAAATCTAAATAATGATTCAAAACACATTTTGGAAAGGATACAAGATCAAGTTTAGTTATTTGTTTATTACTATTTTTCTGTAGAAGTAGCTATTGTTTGTTGTTATTTTAAATATGACCAGTAGTCATGACCTTTCAGCAGCAGGAAAGAAACTTATTTGGGGCATGCACAGAATAATTTACTCAAATATGTTCATTGCCTTACTTGGTGAAAGTGCAAATTATAAAAGCTATTATCTTTCCAGTGCAGTATTTTATTTAATTATTTGTACAATTTCTTAACTTCTATCCTTCATCATGGAATGATCCCACTGTGATCAGCAGCATACAGCAATCTCTATCATTATAAAATGCAGTTAAATTTGACTGTCAATGTCAAATCATTATACACCACCTTTCAGCCATCCCAACTGGATATATAGACTTAAACTTGGCTTTAAAAACCTGATTAAAAAAAAGTTTCACTCTTTGGATAAATACATTATGCTGACACCATCTATTGGGAGGGGAAAAATTCTATTGGTGGAACATGAGAACATGTGTTGACAAACTATGGAAGCCTGCTTCTTATGATGCTATAATTTTCTCCAGCAGAGAAAACAATATAGAGTGAAGAAATCCTCTTTTGGTTAGTTATTTGTATATCCTTTTAATTATTAAGACATCAGCTGGTTTCTTTTTTTATATCCAGGAGGCATTTTTTCTATATCATTTTTACACTCTGGTATTTAAAATCAGTCTCAGTTTTGATCATTAAAATTATAAATTTCATAATATAATTTAAAGACAGTCCATCTATAAAGGAAGGCATTTTTAAAATTAATTCCTGTGACTTTGTTTAAAAGTATCCTTCAATACATCCAATATCAAAATGTTTTGCTCCATTCTGTATTAATAAATAAAATTTAGTTCTTCCTTATTTCCACTAGTATTCAGTCTTCAAAGTCCTATTGTATCATTGTAACTTCCCAAAATCAAAGTTCTAATCAGCCTTTTGCTATTTATTTTTTAAAAAATTAAGTCCTTAAGCTTGTATTTAAAATTTCTTTTGCTAAGATTAGAGGAAAGAAATTAACCAGGTGCTGTAAAAACCTTGATGGTCCAAATGTTCCTAATATTTGAAAAGAAGGTAAGAAACAATTTCCCAAATTAAAATTGCTTAAAAAATTAATTTATAAATTTATTAAAAAATAAAGGAATTGTTTAGGTGGCTTTATGGGTCATATCAGTTGACTAAAACAATTTTATGTGTGTCACATAGCTTTACTAAACTTTAACTGAGTTGGTTAGTTACTACATGATGCTCCTACTACTGCCATTACATTATTGGATTATAGGATAGAAAAGATTTCTTTTTGTGTAAGGGTACATAAAATTTTGTGACAATATAGGTGAAAGTTTATATATGACAGGGGTGTCAAACTCAATTTCATTGAGGGCCATATTGGGGTTGTGTTTGACCTCAGGGGGCCGGGTGGGCATGGCCAAGGTGGGCATGGCCAACTCAACATCAAATGCCACTTTTGCTAGAAGTTTGTTTTGCTAGCACTCTGCCAGCAAAAACGGAGCTTGTGAGGGCCATGTGCAGCCCTCCCAGGCTCCGTTTTCAGTAACAATGGCCTTCTGCAGTGCTCCATTTTCAGCTGCAACAGCCTCCGGCAGCCCTCTGCCAGCAAAAACAGATCCCAGTAGGCCATTGCAGTGGAAAACAGAGCTTGGGAGGGCCACGTGCAGCCCTCATGAACTCCGTTTTCACTGGCAGAGGCACCACAGGCCAGTCCTTCGTTGTTCCTAGGCCGGCCCCATTGACCAGATGTAAGTACCTCATGGGCCGGATGTGGCCCACAGCCCTTAAATTTGACACCCCTGATATATGACATTAAGTCTTTCTATTTCAGACTTTTAAATTGTAGATAAGAAGCTTTGAGTTATTTATGTAAAATGTAGAAGATGCCCTCTTCTGAAGCTTATTACTTTGAAATCCCAAATCAACACTCTTCTGCATTAAAAATTTAATTCATACCCTTTATCAGTTAAATAAAGCAATGTTGAATTGGTTACCTATTTATTTATTTATTTATTTATTTATTTATTTATTTATTTATTTATTTATTTATTTATTTATTTATTTATTAGTTCAATTTATATGCCGCCCTTCTCCAGAGACTCAGGGCGGCTTACAATGCATTAAGCAATAGCCTTCATACTTTTGTATATACCTGCTTAGTAGGGCTTTGCCCCACCCCAAGCGGTATTCTTTTTTATACAAAGTCAGCTTATTGCCTCCACAATCCGGGTCCTCATAATTGTGTACATTCAATTCTTTTCGGAAAAACCATGTCAGAATTAACCAGTTTACACTAACAATTTTCTTTTAAAAATGTATCTATATTTAAAATAACTACTTTTGTCATCCTGTTCTTTTTTTAATCATCAGTGTAAATATGATACTTACAGCCAATCATCAAGTAGCATGTTAAAACCTGGTTAGCATGCAAGCATTATGGACTCTTCAATTGGTAGTTTTATTCTTATTTACTACTTTCAAATTTCTCACCTGCTAAGATCTTATGTACCATATCCCCAGTGGTGGGATTCAAGTAATTTAACAACCGGTTCTCTGCCCTAATGATTCTTCCAACAACCAGTTTGCCAAATTGCTCAGAAAGCTAACAACCGGTTCTCCTGAAGTGGTGTGAACTGACTGAATCCCACCACTGCATATTCCTCAATTATACACGAACCTTCTTCAATCAGATATCTTTTAAAGAGAAAGAAGATACATCTTCAAATGGATGCAGAGGTAGCAGGCAGAGGATGCTAAACAGAAAGTTGCTGGTTAAGGACCCAGACATTACTTCTGGAGTGACCTAAATTGTATGGGCAGGCACTGAGAGATTAAAAAAAGGGGGCACATGATTAGGAAGTTCTTTTAATCTATTCTATCATGACTGACATCTGCTTCTGATAATCAGTTCTTTTAACACAAGTAGAGAGGTTATGCCTATCTGGAACAAACAACTGTAATGCAACTGTAATGCATTTTTCTCCAGTTTAAATCCTAACTAGTATAGGTGTTTCAGTCTTGACTCCTGGACCATCTGAGTCAATAATGACTGTGCATTCCATGCACAAGGGAACTATACATCTGGGAAAGCTTCGGGTCATACAAATTGCAGTAATGATGCACATAGGACCAACTGGATTGTAATACATGAATTTGCTAGCACTTCAATGTCTTCTAATTTAGCATGTGTATTTGCAGCAACAGAGATTACACATGGGGAAGATTCAATTTAGGTGGTTGGGACTTTCCTTGTCTGTGATTCATTGCTGTGATAGATGGAGTTGCATTCTACAGCAGAGTAGATTTAATCTGAAGATCTTACAATTATCCAAGATTCATTAGTTTAATGTAACATGCTGATAAAATTAGCATACAAAGTGGGTATTCAGAAAGTGGAGAAACCAATTAACTCATGAGAAATTGGAGAAAGTTGCATTGTGATTCTGATTCAATGAGGTCTGCTTTTCTGCAGCAGTGGAAAAAACATGCATTATTGCAAAATAGTCCGTTGGCTGTAGCCTGATACTGACTTCTTAAGGATTCAATTCTGTAGTAAACTTCAAGGGAAGCAATCAATTGAATTTTCTTTGTGAGCTTAAACAGTTTCTGTCCAAGAAAAGTAATTTAGACTATGTCTATTGAATTGAATTGAATACTTTATTTGGCCGAGTGCGATTAGACACACAAGGAATTTGCCTCCAGTACTGAAGCACTCAGTATACATTACTACTCCTATACTATGATTAATTATGTAGGTAATAATTTAATAATTTAATTTATTAATAGAATACAATAAAATTTCATTTAACGCTGTGCACTTTTTCAAATTCAAATTGGAGTGCTTAGGAGCACAAGCATAGCTCTCTCTGCAACTTCTCAAAGCAGTCTCCTGGTATTTTGCAGCAGCCAGAAGCTATGGCTGGGAGAAAAAGATGAAAACAATGTGATTTTCTCAGGATGCGACTCCACCCCTTTTATACATGCGAGTGATATTGTGACACATGTCCAAAAGCTTTCATCACAACAGCATTTGTGATGCTTTTAAACACCTCTGGAAGCAGCTGTGTTCAAAAGTTTTAGACAAAAGATATGGTTGTATCCTCATGTAGTCAAAGGCACCTTTAAAAAACCAAATCAGAATATAGAATGTAATTCGTCACTTATCTATAAAAGACAATCCCAAAGGTGCTTTTTCAAGAGGCAATTGGACTTGCTGGTTTTTCTTTGAAGATGTTTCGCTTCTCATCCAAGAAGCTTCTTCAGCTCTGAAGAGGCTTCTTGGATGAAAAGCGAAACATCTTTAAAAAAAACCCCAGAAAGTTCAGTTGTCTCTTGAAAAAGCACCTTTGGGACAACCTAGACCTGGATGATTGATAATCTCTACAGACAGACAGAGATTACAAGGACGGGACCACACCAACCAAGATGAAACAAGTATGGAGGCCACAGAGGAGACCCAGCCTATTTCAGCAGGGGTGGAGAAGGCCCAGCATGGCCCAGCTCAGGGATTTATGTTCCAGGCCCAGGCCCAGGCCCAGGCCCAGGCCCAGGCCCGTAAAACAGATGGTGGCACAGGTAGGGGGTGGGAGATGGAAGAGAGAGGGCAGGGATGATGGGCATGGGAGTAGGGGAAGAAAGGCCCCTCTCAATGGCTCCCTGTCAGACAAATGCTTCGACATCTATAAATACCTGGGTAGTGCCGGGTCATCAGCTAATAGACTCTAAAGGACAGGTTTCCCCTGTCCACTTGCGCCTGATTCTAGGAGATGGTGCTCATCTCCGTTTCTTAGCCAAGGGATCCAGCGTTGTCCAAATACACTTCCATGGTCTAGTGATCAGCATGACTATATGCTGAGGTGCATAGAATGTTGTTAACCTTCCCACTGAAGTTGTACCTATTTACCTACTTGCATTTGCATGATTTCAAACTGCTAGGTGGGCAGTAGCTGGGGCAGGTAATGTCAGCTCACCCTGTCATGCAGGTCTCAGGTCTCAAACCCAGGTTGTCAGCTTTCCTCAGCTTGTTCTGAGGATTCCAGTTTTGGAAATAGTTCCCTATAGATATGTAGGAGCTGCTGTATTTATTGATGTTTGATGTCCAGCTAGTATTTGTTTATGCTACTGTAGTAGTTATAAATATTTAGTGTGAACCTTCAGTCTGTTGCTAGTGATCTGTTTTTGCTGATAACTGTTCATGGCAATGGTTTTAAATATACAGTATTATTATTACTTACTTTAATACTGTTGTTACCTTGTTTAGAATATTTCTGAAGGATAAAATAGAAATAAATAAAGAGCCTTGATAGTACAGTGGTCTAAGCACCCTGTTATTAACACAGCTGCCTGCAATTACTGCTGGTTCGAATCTCTCCAAGGCTCAAAGTTGACTCAGCCTTCCATCCTTTCTAAGGTAGGTGAAATGAGGACCCAGTTTGTGGGGGCAATAAGCTGACTTTGTATAAATATACAAAAGTATGAAGGCTATTGCTTAATGCATTGTAAGCCGCCCTGAGTCTCCGGAGAAGGGCGGCATATAAATCAAATTAAAAAAAAAAATTCATAAATACATCTGCAAATACTTCTGATTAAATAACAAGGTGCGGGTCTATCAAAAATATAGACTAGCAAAAACTATTTGATATTTTACATCATGGCTTGCTCTGGTTTCCCAATTTTAGCTATTTTTGTTCTTTTCAAAATTCTTAAGGTTAAGTATAAGACAACTTTTTCTCTGGCTACACCTTGTTTTGTCTCTGTTGCATTTTTGGTTAATTTTGAAGTACACACTGTTTGTGTAAAGCCTGTAGCAATTCTTTAGTTGTGTCTCCTCAATTCATCCCAATAGGCCTGACAATTGCTCTATCTTCCTAGTAAATATCAGAGTTCAAAGTATTGTATTTAGATATTGAATATCACCGTTAGATGCTACTTAGGGGTTTACCAAAGTAAAGAAGCTAATAAAAGACAAGTTTGAAAGCTTAACAGCATTAACACTGAATGCAGGTTAATCACATTTTCTAAAAAGAGGATGCACCAAGTAGAATACTGCAAATTTTCATTTATACTTTGCCTTTTCCCTATGGAACTTACATGTGTGGATGAAATCCAATGAAAAAAAAAGCTAATCCAATGAAAAAAACAGTAGGGAGCAAGAGTATTCATGGAAAAAAGACAAGTGGAGGATGTGAGAATCCGAGGCTGAGACTATTCCAGATTATTTCATAATAAGCAAGCAATCCAAATATTTTGAATTTGTTTGAAGTGGTTCGGGAATAACGAGAGGCACAAGCAGGCAAGTGACAACAGCTCTTTAATATACAGTGAGACTTCAGCAAAAACTCAGAGGCTGCAGCCCTCCTTATATACAATCCTGGGGGGACTGTCAGCCAATCAGAAACTTAGGCAGGTTTGAAATTCCCACTGAAAAGTATCAATACATAACAGCCCTCCCTTCCCAGAAGGCACTAACACTCAAATATTTACATAAGTACACACAAAATCTCGCAGGTGCCCTGGCCGAGTTCTCGTCCTAGTTGACCTGCGCAGTTCAGTGTTTGGTGGGGTGTCGAGCTGGTCAGAGGGACTTTCTGTCTCTCCCGGCTCCGCCAATGGAACCTCCTGGATTTTATCTGGGGCGTGGTTATCCCCGGTTGGGAGTGGCGACTCGCTGGGGCAGCGCTGGAACCAGGGCTTGTCAGCTAAGTATTCTCTCGAACCCGGGCTTGAGTTAGCTGTTTTGGGAAAGTTATTGTAGTTAGGTTCGGAGATGTCTAAGTTGATGTTTGCTTCGCCGACTATTCTTTTTCTAAGTTGGTCTATGTGGTGTTTCCAGAGTCTGTCCACCCCTATGTTTACCGTGTATGATTTTGGGCCCGTTATGCCCACTATTGTTCCTGCAACCCATAGAGGTCCACTAGCATAATTGCGAGCGAACACCGGGGACCCCACCTGGAACTGTCTTAGTCCGGTGGTCTCTCCCTTGAAATTCTCGTGTGTGTAATTGGGGTGAAGCCTGTCTAACATGCACCGAAGCTTCCTGCCCATGAGGAGTTCGGCTGGGCTTCTCCCTGTGGCCGTGCATGGTGTGGCATGCTGGACAGCTAGAAATTGGTCTATCCTGGCCTGCCAGTCCCCGTTATCTAGCCTGGACAATGCTTCTTTGGCCGTTCTTACGAAACGTTCAGCCAAGCCATTAGAAGCCAGATGGAACGGGGCCGATAGGGCATGGTGGATGCCCAGCCCGGCCAGGTAGTCCTCAAACAGGGTCGCTGTGAATTGAGGGCTGTTGTCAGATATCTGGTAGGCCATGTGTGGCAAATAGTTTGCGAAGGACTTTGATGACTGCCTCGGCTGTGTTAGAGGGCATTAGTATTATTTCGAGCCATTTCGAAAAGGCATCGACTACGATTAAAAATGTTTGCCCATGGAAGGGGCCGGCAAAGTCATTATGGATCCTCCCCCATGGCCCTTTTGGTTTCTCCCACTCTCGGATGGGCGCTATCGGGGGATCGGGCTGAGACTCCTGACAGGGTCTGCACTTCCCCACCCACTCGGATATGACTTGGTCCATGTTGGGCCACCAGACGTAACTGCGGGCTAAACTTTTCATTCGGACAATCCCTGGATGCCCCTCGTGCAGTAACTCCAAGACCCTCGTTCTCAGTTTCGTTGGTATTACCACCCTATCACCCCACAACAAACAACCCCCTTGCATAAATAATTCGTTACGTTTGTTAACATAACCCTGGTATTCCCGACCGATTGCCTTGACCGGCCATCCCTTAAGGACCCAACCCATTACAGTACGAATTACAGGGTCCCTAGCAGAGGCTTTCGCCACCTCGCAAGAGGAGATAGGTCCCAAAGTCATGGCGTCGATCAGTAGAACGGAGGTTTCCGGCGTGGGGTTGACCAGCAATTCGGGGAGGGGGCAGCGGCTGAGGGCATCCGCGTGGCTCAAGGTCCGTCCGGGTCGATGGACAAGCTGGTATGAATAGGCCGATAGGAAAATGGCCCACTTGGTCAACCGTGGGGACAGGGCAGCGGGGGTGGGCTTGTCACCGGCCAAAAGTCCAAGCAGGGGCCGGTGGTCAGTCACAAGTTCGAATTGACGGCCATAGAGACATTCATGGAACTTTTTAACCCCCGCAATTGCAGCCAGAGCCTCTCTGTCTAACTGACTATAGTTCCGCTCTGCGCTTGACAGGGTGCGAGAGTAAAATGCAATAGGGACCTCTAGGCCGTTTGGTAGTCTATGGCTTAGGACGGCACCAACTCCTACAGGGGAGGCGTCACAAACCAATACAAGCGGTAGTGCTGCGTTGTATTGTATTAGGAAGCTATCTTCGGATAGAAGTCTCTTTACAGCCTCAAAAGCGGCTGCTTGGACTTTTCCCCAAACCCAAGGTACATTTTTTCCTAAGAGTTTGTGTAGGGGATCTGCAACTGTAGCCTTATCCTTCAAAAACATTGAATAAAAATTGAGCAGTCCAAGGAAGGCTTGGAGCTCCGCTTTGGTTTTGGGGGCTGGTGCGTTTTTTACGGCTCTCACTTTGCTTTCGGTGGGGTGGATGCCTGTGCCATCCATCCTGTACCCCAAAAATTCGATGGAGGGGACAGCGATCATGCATTTATTTTTCTTTAATTTAAGTCCCGCTTCCCTAAATCTGGAAAGGACATTCCTCACTCTGTCCCCTAGTTGACGTTCATCCTGAGTGCTGATTAAAACGTCGTCAAAATAGGGCACCACCCCCGGGAGCCCTTGCAAGAGGCGCTCCATGGTGCTTTGAAACAGGCCGGGTGCGACGCTCACCCCAAACTGGAGCCTGGTGCATTTGAATGCACCCCTATGAGTTACAATTGTCTGTGCCTCTGCCTGGCGTCGTCAACTGGTAATTGTTGGTAGGCCTGAGCTAGGTCTAATTTGGCAAAAATTTTGCCGGGCCCCAGGGAGTGTAATAGATGAGGCACCGGATAGGCGCTCGGCTGCAAAGCCTTGTTGATTGTGCACTTGTAGTCGGCGCAAATTCTGATTGAGCCATCAGATTTAACTGGGGTCACTATGGGGGTCTCCCATTTCGCATGATCAACGGGGACCAACACCCCTTGTTTAATTAATTTGTCCAGTTCCGCATCGATCTTTGGTTTCAAGGCGAAAGGCACCCGTCTGGCTTTAAGTCTTATTTGGGATAGGTTTAGGGGATAGGGGTCCCCACATACTTGCCCAACGTGTCCCTGAAGACGTCTTGGAACTCGTTCAGGAGGCTGTCCTTCAGTGACGGCTCGGACATTCGGTGGACGCCAGTGAAGCCCATGCCAAGGGCTCGGAACCACCCCATGCCTAGAAGACTAGGTAGCTGCTTAGAGACGATGGTCAGCGGCAGGTCTTTTTCATAGTCTCCGTAGGTGACTCGGAACGTGCCCACGCCTTCAAGGGGGACCCGGTTCCCCTGGTAGTCTAGGATGCGCAGTCTTTGCTTGGATAGCTGGTCCTTTCGGAATGACGGCAGGATGGTCTTCAGGGATGCCCATGACATTATGGAGAGAGCTGATCCGGTGTCGATCTCCATCGAGCATGGCTTGCCGTTGATTTCGACCACTGTGCTGACTTTGTCCTCGATCGCCGTGCTGGCCTGGTCTATGTGTATGCTGCAGCCATCTCGCGGTTCAAACTCGCGCCGTTTCTTCGCGCCGCCTTCTCTCATTGGATGCTTCTGGCGCGTTGATTCTGGTTGGCTGCGGCGCTCACGTGGTTGGTGTTTTCTGGGCAAAATGGCTCTACAGACTCGCGCCAAGTACCCTTTTTTCTTGCAATGCCTGCAAATAGCCTCTCTGTATTTGCAGGACAGTCTATCATGGTGCCCGCCACAGCTGGGGCAGTTTCGCTGAGGGCTGCCTGTGTCTTTTCTGTGGTGCTCTGTTCGGAAGACATCCTCATCAGACTCGGACTCTGAGCTGGATCCGGCGTCTTCCCTGTGCACTGGTGTGGACTTGGGACTGTCTTTGCTGGTCAGTGGACGCTGCAGCATTTCTGCGGCTTTTGTAGAAGCTTCATGAGCCCTGGCCTCGTCTAGGGCTCCAGCAAGCATTAAATCAGGCTTGGTGAGCAGACGCCTTTGTAGCCTTATGTCTCGAACCCCACAGATTAGTTGCTCAAGCAACACATCATCCAAGTCCCTATAGTCGCAGTGTGTTGCGGCTTTTCGCAGGCTCGCCATGTACGCGCTGACCGGTTCTCCCTCTCGTTGTACGCGCTGTCTGAGTTGGTATCGCTGCACGAACTTGGAGGGCACGGGAGCGTAGTGAGCCCGGAGAGTTGCCATCAGAGTGTCCCAGGAAACGGTCTGGACCGGTGTTGGCTCACAAAGTGACTCCGCCATCTCGAACACGTCCGGTCCACAGTGGCTTAAGAAGAGGGCTCTCTTCCGATTAGCGGAGAGCCCTTGCATGTCGCTGGCTTCAAGCGAGCACTCAAACCTCGTTAGGTACGAGACCCATTTTTCGCGGGTCGGATCAAAAGGCTTGGGCGGAATGTAGGCAGACATGTTCGGTATGCCTCCTGTAGTTCGCCTCGTCACCTAGCTGAAGCTCGTGGTCTCACTGGTTCGCCTCTTGTGGCCTCAATCCCACCTTCGTCGCCAATGAAGTGGTTCGGGAATAACGAGAGGCACAAGCAGGCAAGTGACAACAGCTCTTTAATATACAGTGAGACTTCAGCAAAAACTCAGAGGCTGCAGCCCTCCTTATATACAATCCTGGAGGGACTGTCAGCCAATCAGAAACTTAGGCAGGTTTGAAATTCCTGCTGAAAAATATCAATACATAACATGTTTACAATCCTGGCTGAACCTAGTATTTAAAACCTGCAAATAACATAGACCTAAAGTCTAAAATCTCACAAGAAGTAAGAAATAGGATCATGTTGAATATCTCCAACATACCAGATCCAAGGAAGTAGATTGGGTAACATCATGAATGAGGCCTCTTGAACAGATTTTTTTAAAATCTGATCTATTTTTGGTACTGGCAATATGGAATATTGTTCAACCAATAAATAAATTATGCTAGAAACTTTTAAAAAACCACTAAGGAAAAAACATGAATGGGTGAATGAATGAAATAGTAGTGGAGAAATCTGAAAATATTTTATGAATACTAAGACCATCATTTTTTCCAATTTGGTAATCTGGGCTGGGTTCAAATATTGTCCTTATGTGCCTTGTTTGATGTTAGCTTACTGTCTTATATTAGTCTAGCCACTATTTGTAAACCTTGATTTGTATGATTTATTTAATAAATCCTTGTTGCATCAAACCCAATGTTTGAGTTTATATTTATATTTATGCACTTGTCAATGACTCACATGCAAGTTTTACAAGTAATACATAGTTATAATGAGCGCAGCATAATTTTAGTGCATTGTGCTTCATGGGTCTAACTAAATGATAGTGCAGTGCTTAGATTTCCCTTACTGTCTGGAAGGCTCAAGAATAGCAATCCTAGATAACTTTAAGAAGAGAAAATATTTTTCTAAGTTATGTTGACTTTCCCTTATGGTGCCAAGTTAGTTATATAAATGTTTAAAATTAACCACAGGATCTCCCCAACATAGACTAAATAATCTTAAATATATGAGAAAATAGTAAAGTACTTTAAAAAAAAACAAACTGTAAAATCACATTATGAATAAATCTGTACTATGGACATTTTGCTTAGGTTTTTGGAGCACTGATATTTCTCCATTATTCAACCAATTCCAAATTACATGTATTTTTACACACAATGTCAAATCAGGAATTTGCTAAGATGCTTCCGGCACATTATAATGGCTGAAATTAGCACCTTGCTAAATAAGACTGGGAATTGGTTTGACTTTGTGCTACTTGAAAATACAATGTCTGATCAATGCAGACCAACTAATTGGTCTGAAGTGGCTAAATGCCGCCACTGAGGAAAGCAAGAAGGAATGGATTTTGGTGGGTAACTGAATGAAAATGATAATTTGCTGCAAAGAAAAGGCAAATGGTAGGTTTGGAATAATTAGGAAGAGAAGTGAAAATAAAATTGCCAAGACAATAATGCTCTTAGATAAATCCACGGCAGAAACACTAGAGGCTATTCTGAGTGGCACACCTCAAAAAAGAATATTGTAGAATTGGTGACAAAAGCAACTCCCCCACGAAGAGGACTATTGTCATTTAGTCTATGTCTGTGACCTTCCAAATGAACCAAAATGTTGGTCTGATTCAAGAGTGTACTAACGTTTTATGAGAAATAACTTTAATGCAATTATTTTGTTACGCATCAGGCAAAAAAGGGCTGTGGCTATATAACTTAATATAAGTAAAATGTATTCCTTTTACAGTTGCCATGAAATGTTGTTATTTTGCCTTTTTTTCCCCTTATGAGTCCAGACCCAGTGCTGAGTTGCATAGATTCCATAAATACGTTTCAACATATTAAATAGATGGAAATAGCATTGCCATAATATATGTGCTGCTTTCTTTTAATCTCTGAATTTGTGTTTCACATGGCTTCTTCATCTGCTTGTTTTCTTTTAAATGATATAGCTATTATGCAGCATACCTTCCTAACAATAAAATCCTTTCAGGCTCATAGAGGAAGTAAGTCGCTCCAGGGTGCATTGCTATTGTAAAATAACTGTATTTCTTTGGTACTAACAAAGTCACCCTTGAACTTTGGCCTCCTGCCTCACTACTTACCTTCAGCCATGAGGTCATTTCACAGCAGCCACCTGCCCTGTAATATTTCTTACACAACATATCAATTGCCCTGTAAAGCAAAAGTATACATTTAAGAGCCTAGCTGTCATATTGTTCCCATATGTGAGTTCCTTACTATGCGAAATTCAGTTGTCACTGCTGGGAAGAGGATACCCTTCCCATTTAACCTTTTAGTCAAGTCCTGTGAAGTTCTTTCTGATGTGCAAAAGCTGGCTTAGATCAATGCAACTAATGCATAGAGTTCCGTTTGGCAAAGCCCACCCTGAAGGATACAGCTTCCATGAGCTCAAGAGTCATCTTTGTTTCAAGTCATATTTTTAAACAATTAAATTATTACGGCATTGGATGGTCTTTCTGTTTTCCTTAAAAGTCCACCGAATATTTCACAGTAAAAAGATACGTAATATTCCTATATATAAAGTATAATGGAACGATGTCAGGATTTTAAATCCTTCATTAGAAGGTCCAGAAATATACAATACTAAAACACATGACCTAAGAAAAACCAAAGCTGGTCATTAGCTATTTTCACAAGGCTTGCTAATGTTTTAATGTAAACTGTGTTTTATACCATTACAATGGATTGTGTTCAGGAAGTATCACTAGTCCCACTATCACTCTTAATATCTCTGTTAATCCTGATTTTATTTAATAATAGTAACCCATTTATAATGATACCATGGAGCTAGTGGAATTCATATTGACATAATGTTCAACTATGAATCTTCAGATCTTCGGATTGATGAATCTGATATGCTGTCATTTCTGTATCATAGACCTGCTTCTTTGCTCTGCTTCGAGTTGTTTCCTAGCTTGCAAGAAGCCATTATTTGCAGCTATTATCTGAATTAAAGTTTCATTTGGTATGCAGTCTTAATTTGCAGACAAGTACAATTCATTGTCTCTGCTGGTTCAAAAGTTGTGCCATTATTTTCTGCAATAAACCACAAAGGAAGTATATGTGTCGGAGCTTGTATAAGGAGAGTGAATGTGAGGACAGAAACTACTTTTGGAGTATTTCTTCTAATTTTTTATATATTTCCCCTGGGAATCCGTCAGGTCCTGGAGCTTTATTATTTTTCAATTTGGAGAGGGCTGTTTTTAATTCTTCAATTGTAATCTTTCTGTTGAGCATTTCTTTCTCATCTTCAGTTATTTGTGGGAGCTCTGCTTTTATCAAATATTGTTCTATTTTGTCATCCGGTATCTCCTCTTCTTTGTATAGGGATTCGTAGTATTCTCTCACCCTATCCCGTTTTCCTTCCTCGTTAGACAATAGTTCGCCCTTAGAGTCTTCTAAGGTATGAATTATTCCCCTTTCATTTTCCTTTTTTAATTTATAAGCCAGCCACCTGCCCGATTTGTTAGTATTCTCAAAAAGATATTGTTTCGTTCTTTTCATTCTTTGTGCCAGCTCTTCTTGCTCCATAATATTTACTTTATGCTTCCACATCATCCAATTTTCTTTGGCAGCTTCATCTTCTGGGTTATCTTGGAGTTTTCTTTCTGATTCTCCTATGTGATTTAAATAGTCTTCCAGAATCTTCCTTTCTTCTTTATTTTTATGTGCAGTATTTGAAATCGCGACTCCTCTCAGATAGGCCTTCATTGTATCCCATACTATTGCGCGAGATGTGCCTTTGTTTTCATTTTCCTTAAAAAAGAAGTTTATTTCTTCTTTGAATTTTTGTATACAGTCTTTATCGCCCAATAATTTAGCATTTAACCTCCACCTCCGTTGGTATTTCCTCTGAGCAAGCTTCCATCTAATTTCTAGCGGATTATGATCTGCCCAATCATTTGGGTTAATTACTGCTGTTCCGATTTCTAACCCCAAATTCCTACTAACCCATGCCATGTCAATCCTGGACCACGACTTTTGTGCATTTGAAAAGAAGGTATATTGCCTATTGTTTGGATGCAAGGTACGCCAAATGTCAATTAAATCTAATTCATCGACTAACTCGAAAAAAGCTCTCGGTAGATTTGTCCTTTTATTTTTTTTTTCTTTATTGCTCTTGTGATCCTTCTCCGGGTCCACAATACCATTGAAATCCCCTATCATACAGATTTCGTTATATGCCATTTTCACTAATTGTTCATGGAGTTTCTTAAAAAATTCTCCCTGTTTTTTATTTGGGGCATAAATGCCCACTATTAATACCTTGGAATTCCCTTTCTTAATTTCAATCATGAGGATTCTACCTTTTGTATCTTTGAATTTCAATTCTGCTTCAATTCCTTTTTTTACGTAAATTACCACCCCCCTTTTCTTTTTCTCTGCCAGCGAATCGAATGTTTGACCGAATTTTTTATATTCTAAACATTTACTCTCTTCTTTTTTTATGTGTACCTCCTGTAAACACATTATATCGACATTTTGTTTACCTAATTTTGTTAAAATTCTTTTCCTCTTTTTGTAATCATTTAGTCCATTGACATTTACAGATATTAGCTTCAAGTCATTCATCTCTATACCTCTATCTGATTATTGGTTCTTAATCTATCTGATTATTAGAAGAAATACTCCAACCGAAATTAGTAGAAATTTTTAATGATGTATTGTTAGATCAAAAAATCCCAGAGTCATGGAAAGAGGCGCATGTTACACTTGTGCCGAAAGAAGGTGCCGACCTAAAACAAATTCAAAATTACAGACCAATTTCGCTCCTAAATACTGACTACAAATTATTCATGGGTATAATGGCAGAAAGAATGAAAAAGATTTTAAATAATTGGATATACAAAGACCAGAACGGATTTTTACCGGGGAGACAAATTAGGGATAATTTGAGAATCGTGCTAGACACACTAGAGTATTATGAAGAGCACCCCGGAAAACAGATGGCTCTGATCTTTGTTGATGCTCAAAAAGCATTCGACAATCTAAATTGGAAATTTATGATTAAACAAATTGAGATTATGAAATTCGGAAAAAATTTTGAAATGATGATTAAATCTATATATAATAACCAAAAGGCGAGCATCCTGGTGAATGGGGATAGGACCAAAACATTCCAAATTAGTAAGGGAGTAAGGCAAGGTTGTCCCCTATCCCCCTTATTGTTTATTTTGGCCCTAGAAGTTCTTCTCCGGAAAATTAGATCTAACGAGGAAATAAAAGGTTTGAAGATCAGGAAGGAGACCTACAAGACGCAAGCATTTGCGGACGACATAGCTTTAATCCTTGAAGACCCCATAGAATCGGGACCTAAAGTATTAGAGGAATTAAGTAAATATGGAGAGGTGGCAGGCTTTAGACTGAACAAAACTAAAACCAAAGTATTGATCAAGAATACAACTGAGAGTCAGAAGAACGAGATAGAAGAAGCATTAGGATTACAGGTTGCCAAAAAAATTAAATACTTAGGAATTTGGATTACATCTAGATGTTCGACCTTGAAAGACGATAATTATATTCCCCTAATTAGAAAAATGAAACAAGACCTAGATAGCTGGAAAAAAATAAAACTATCACTTTTGGGCAAGATAGCCACAATTAAGATGAACATCCTCCCCAGAATATTATTCTTATTCCAAAATATACCGATAAATCTAAACAAAAATTTTTTTTTAGAATTAGACCAAATCATTAGAAAATTTATATGGGAGGGAAAAAAACCGAGATTTTCCATTAAAATTTTAAGGGGCAAAAGAGATATAGGCGGATTTGGACTCCCGGACTGGGAAACATACTACAGGGCAGCTAAGCTAGTTTGGTTAAGAGACTGGATCACCCTGGAAAACGAGAGGATTCTCACTTTAGAAGGCCATGACTTGCAAAAAGGCTGGCACGCCCACATTTGGGACACGGAGAAGAAAAGGAAGACACATTTCCACAGACATAAAATTAGAGACTCCTTGGTTCAAACATGGACTCAGATTAGGCAGAAATATTACAAAAAAAATCCAAATTGGCTCTCAACGATGGAGGCCCTGACCCACCCAAATAGGTGGGAGAGGGAGAAAATGGGCAGATACAAAGATATTTTGGACGAAGGAGGGAGGCTTAAACCAAATGACATCCTACGAGAGCAAGGAATAATCCTAGATTGGTGGACCTATTCACAAATAAAATCCAGATATCAGAGAGATAAAGAACAATACGGTTTAGAACTTGGACCAAATGGATTGGATAAAGTCCTGATGGGAACAAATAAAAAGATTCTGGCAAAACTATACAATTATTTATTAGGCGAGGGTAAGTTCGAAGATGTCACAAAGAACCAAATAATTGCATGGGAGAAAAATATAGGGCGTGATATAAATTTTGGGGAATGGGAGGAGGCATGGAACAGAAATCTTAAACTTACTAGAGCGGTGGCATATAAGGAAAACCATTACAAAATGTTGCATAGATGGTACCTAGCCCCGGCCAGACTAGCAAAGATATATTCCAATATACATCCCAACTGTTGGAAATGTGGCCATGGTCAAGGCACCTTCTTTCACATGTGGTGGACATGCCCGGAAGCGAAAGGATATTGGAATAAAATTAGGAGGTGGTTACAAGAAATAATTGACGAAGATATTGAACTAACACCAGAGATTTTCCTCCTGGGAATAATAAAGAAACCATATAGAAAGGAAATGATACATTTAATGATCCACATAATTACAGCCGCTAGATTGGCATATGCACAGTACTGGAAAGAGAAAACTCAACCACCAGAAGAGCTTACAATTAAGAAAATACTCGAGTGCGCAGAGATGACTAAATTAACTTATGAATTAAATGATGAGAAGTCAGTTTACTATATGGTATGGGAAAGGTGGTACAAGTGGTTGCATGACAAAATGAAAGAAAGATCTAAAGGTGTGTTAAATACTGGTTAAAAGTGAGTTGAAATGTCACCAAATACTATTTATGTAAATAGTTAAAACACTGCACATCCGATACTAATTGAAAATGTTATCATATTTATGTATTTTATGTTTTATGTTTCTGTTTGAATGTTTGTTTTTCCTCTTTTCTTTTTTCTATTTTTTATATTTTTTTTTGTTTTTTGTTCTGTAAAAAACCTCAATAAAGTTTATTTAAAAAAAAAGAAAAAAAAGAAACTACTTTTGGGTTGATTAAGATCTCTCAATATCATAGTCTGAGAATTAAAAAGAAAAGGCAATTCTTTCCCTCTTCTGCTTCACTGTGACTTTATCCTTCATTTCTATATGTGGCATTCAGTCATATCCTTGCGAACCCCTCCTCACTATTATCTTTATTTTACAGTTCTCTAGTGTCTTTAAGGGACACGGTGACTCAGTGGCTAAGACGCTGAGCTTGTCGATCGAAAGGTTCAGTGGTTCGAATCCCTAGTGCCACGTAACGGGGTGAGCTCCCGTTACTTGTCCCAGCTTGTGCCAACCTAGCAGTTTGAAAGCACATAAAAAAGGCAAGTAGAAAAATAGGGACCACCTTTGGTGGGAAGGTAACAGCGTTCCATGCGCCTTTGGTGTTTAGTCATGCCAGCCACATGACCATGGAGACGTCTTTGGACAGCACTGGCTCTTTGGGTTTGAAATGGAGATGAGCACCACCTCCTAGAGTCGGGAACAACTAGCACATATTTGCGAGGGGAACCTTTATCTTTACCTTTAGTGACTTTAATGAATGTTTTGATCTAATTGGTGATAGCAAGTTGAATTCCTAGGTAATGTGGATGACATCTTGCATTAGCATTAGGGAGCCACTTTGTTCCAGTGGTTAAGGCACCAGGGTAGAAAATCACAGACCAAAAGTTCTACTCCTCCCTTAGCCATGAAACTGGAAGACATTGGGCCAGTCCAACTCACCTCACATATTTTATTGTTTTATTGTTGTGGGCAAAATAGGAAGAGGAAGTTGGGTCAGATATATTTGCCACTTTGAGTTATTTGTAAAAATAATAAAGGTGGGATACAAATAAATAAATAATAAATACATATGGATGATATTTTGGGGTAAAATGGAGCTATAGCAGAAATTCCTCTTTCAACAACTTCCAATGAACATAGGTTTAGTGCAATTGACTGATTTGAGTCTGACTGTAGGCTTCCACAGTTTCCACATTTTTCCAGTCAGCACTGTACTGCTGAATTCTAGAAGTTTAAATCCACATATCTTGTATGAAACCCAGTTGACGAAGACTTTTTTATTGGAATGCACCGGAAACATTAAAAAAAAAAGCAAGACTGGTCATGAAAGTTTTCACTTTGTATTTGTTCTAAAACAGGGTTTTCAATCATATGACTTCCTTTCACTGAAAGAATAAAATGTATATATTCATTCAGTTTTAAAGACATCTTTTGGATTAAAAAAAAGAAACCTGAAAAAATTTAAAGCATTCCCCTAGTTCATGGCTTATTTCTTTTGATGGAGTTGATGTTAATCTAATGCTTTAAAAAATATATTTTTTCTTTTCTATTGTATATAGTAATATATGAGAACAAATAATAAGAGTATACTTTGTTGGTATTTGATGTTTTTTTTAAGTTTGGTTGCACGGTCTATTTAATAATGTATTGAGTATGGACCCAACTGGTTAAAAATACATTTCAAAGCATCCACTGCAATGAATGTAATAGTTAAGTAATCCCGTTTTAGCAAATACTTATCAATAGCCTTTAAAATGCAGTAAATACAACAACATGTAAGGCTAAAAGCCTTCTCGATTGCACTCCATTTCATTAGATGGATGAAGTGTTATCCTGATAAAAGCATATGTGTGTTTTTATGCCTACTTCTGTATCACGTGTGACCACAGAAATTCACAGCCACATATAGTTTACCAACCGAAAAACAGAACAGTGATTTTTTAAATGTATGGTGACTATTCAGAGATTTCACTACATTTCTGATATGTACGTAGGCATAAACAATTGGGGGGGAGAGATCCACTACACTTTACAAAGACATTTTCTTGGTGAAACAGATCTTCGATATGTTCTTTGTTTCTTCTGTGTTCTTTTCTGTCATAGTAATTTATAATCCACTTATTATGAAATGGAGAATCATAGGATCCAATCCTTTCCCTTCTGATTTTGTGTTGAACAGCAATTGGTAGGACTTTATAACCTTTCTGAAATAACTCCCATGTGCTAATCAGTCATTGTGCATTTGCTTGTTCATAGCATCATGATTTGAAAATAGAGTTTTGTGAAACTGCTAAAAATTTGGAATTGCAAACAAATTTCACCTAGATTATATTTAATATAGTTTAGTTTATTAGCATGCCAAACAAGATTTGTAAGTGAAAAATTTTGTCTCTTTGTATTGCTGAGCACATTGTAAGCCGCCCTGAGTCTTCGGAGAAGGGCGGCATATAAATCAAATTAAAAAAAAAAATGCATCTTGAACTGGTCATCAAAGGTACCCATCATTTCTTAACAACTCAGCAGGGGAAAATAGTCTAATCTGGCAGAGAATAAGAGATCTTTGTCTTTATCTGTCACTAGACAAAGGAAAATGCAACTCAGGGTGTTGTTGTTGTTGTTGTTGTTGTTGTTGTTGTTGTTGTTGTTGTCCTAGGCAAAAATATATTTTCCCCCCTTCTAATGCTGGCAAGACAGTATTTCCCCCCCTCCAAGATTGCCCTATTTCCTTCTTTCCTCTGTTTTCTAGATATTAATAATAATATTAATAAAACAAAGGAAATTGTTTTTGCTTTGCATTCACAAGTTTGTTTTATGTGGGACCACAGAGTCAAAGGATTAGAGCAGCTAGCAGCTAACAGAAACTTGGCCTCTTATTTCTCACACCTAGTAGGAAAGAGTTCTTAGACCCATGATGGCGAACCTATGACACGCATGCGACAGGTGGCACATGGTGCTACAGTATATCAGTGGGCACGCAAGCTCAGCTCTGGCGCGCATGGTGTGCGCTGGCCAGCTGATTTTCGGGTCTTCAGGGCCCACCAGAAGTAAGAAACAGGCTGTTTCCTGCCTCCGGAGAACCTGGGCAAGGCCCGTTTTTCTTTCTCACCTGGTTCCAGGGCCTTTCTAGAAGTCTGGGGAGGGCGAAAAGACCATAAGTTGTCAAATGGCCCATTTTCGTTTCCTAGAGAGGCCCTGGAGGCTGGGGACAGCAAAAAACGGGCCTTCCAGTCCCACTGGAAGTTGTTAAATGGGCCGTTTTCAGCCTCTAGAGGACCTCCAGGGGGTGTTGGGAAGGCCGTTTTTTCCCTCCCCAGACTCCTAGAGAGGCCCTGGAACCAGGTGAGAAAGATAAATGAGCTTACTAGGCCATTGAGTTCCGGGGGGGGGTCGCGCGAGCATGCACGGGGCGGGGTGCATAGAATTATGGGTGTGGGCATGTGTGCGTGTGACCTCCCCCACCTCCCCCTCCTGGCACGTGATGGCAAAAAGGTTAGCTATCACTGTCTTAGACTATTCTGTTATATTGCTGTTTATCTATTATACTATTCTGAAAATATTCACAGAGGATGTGCAGACTATAGATGGTCTCCAAATTTACAGCAATATAGGTTTGTAGGTCATCCCTAGCACTTTGAATTGTACTCATAAATCTACTGGTAGATCATCCAACATCTGCAAAGTAAGTATTATTTTGCTAAAATATTTTAGAACTTACTGTACTTGTTAGCAAACAGGTCACCCTAACTTCAACAATTTGCAATTTCTGAGTAAGTTTAAAAGGAGTCCAAGTAAAGCACACTAGTCACTTCTGAAGCTGAATATATAGTCACCACCATCTGAAGATCTCTAAGAATATTTTTACCACTTTTGGACCCAAGCTTTGGAAGCAAAGCTGCTACACCATTGAAAACCCAACTGACAATTTTCCAACATTTTTGAATTCTTGTTATTTCAAAGCTTGATTGCTTAGAGTATATTATATTACATGTTAATGTCAATTAATGTTTGCTGGAGAAAAATTGGAAAATAATATTCAGAAACAAAAATACTTTTGGAATGGTAAAGTTTCCAGTTCAATGTCCTACTTCTCTGGCTAAAAGGAACACGAAAAGCAAGACTATGGTAACAATCTTTCCTGTTGTATATCAGAAGAAATTTTGTTTATGAAGCTACAAAATCTTGGCTGCAAAAATTAAATTGCTAAATGGTAATGACTAGAATTGATACATCTCTTTACTACCATCTACTACCACTTATAGTTTGGCTATCAAGATTTATACACTACCATTGCTTTTTGTACTTTGAATAAAGTAGGTATTTATTAAATTAATTGATTACATTCATCATCAAATGAGTCATTTTTAAATTAGAATACAGCCCTAAATCATGACTGCAAGCTATAAATTAGGACAAAAATGTTTTATTTTTCATTCTACATTCCTGCACAGTAATATGCCAGAATTTAATTGTATATAAATGATAAGTTAAATATTAGTTTGAAAGATTTGTTATTTTTCTTAATCTTTTGCCCCTTATATGCATTTATAATTTGACTTCAATTAATTATAATTCAAATATAAATTGAATTTCTAATATTAATTTTTGGATGATAAATTCTAGCTATATTCTTCTGCTCTTTCTCTCTTACATTGTTTCTTCTGGTCTTAATTTCTTATTTCTTTCTGTTAAGTTATATAAGGAGCAACAATAGAATGTTACTTTTTTTCTCATCTACATATAGCTTTTTTTATTCAAAAATTTATTTTGAAGCCACTGTATTACAATTATATGGGTTTTCATTAGCTATGTATATACTCACTCTCACACACACAATCAATAAAGTTGTACTATCTAAAAAGGCAGGTAATTAGATAAATATTTCTGATGCAGGGTCAACAATATCTGTGAAATTGCATCAAATTTACTTCAAAAGGCAGATTGTATGAATGGCTTTCAATCTCTTTTTCATCCATCTCATTTATATTTTTAGACAGTCTTTATGTGAAAACAATGACTTCAATATCAAACATTTTAAATGATGCTTGAAATATCAGTCACTTGACTTTGATGTCACACACAATTAAATTCAAGCTATCTTCTCTCAGTTAATAACAGCAATCTCACCAAGTCTAGGGCCTAATTAATATAAGCTATTTGTCACTGAGAGGTGACACATGTATATCAGAATGCTTGAAACATTGTTTGGAGATGAAGTAGGTCTAGCCTGCCATGAAATGCAGCTTTTTTTTTTTTTTAAAAAAAAAGTATGATTGGCTTTAAACATTTTGAAAAGCCCAAAAGTTTAGAGTGCTCAATCTGAGATTTAACAGTCCATAAACTAGAACTGGTTTATGCATTTGCATGATTGGCAGAATTAGTAACAGGTTGCCTTTAGTAATTTGTTTAATCTGTACTTTTTAATTGATGTGACAGAATACACACACTTGTACTTTTTATTATCTAATAAATATATTTCATTGTCTACACTTTTAAAATAAGACTATGTCATTCTGACTAGGCTTTCTGGGGTCAGGGAATGGGATTATCTCCCTTTATTCTGAATGCATTAAGTAATGTTATTTGATCATTCAACACATGAAGAAACCCCTGATTTTATAGCTTATTTTCACAACATGTGAACATGCATATACATGTGCCCACACTATTCTCTCTATGGTAAATTTATTTTATTATTTTATTTATTAGTTTGTCAAACATGTACAAGACAGCAGGTATAAATATAAACATAGATATGAACAAAATAAATGAATACAAATAAACAGGGACAATAGGACAGGGATGGTAGGCACGCTATTGCGCTTATGCAATCCCCCTTTACGGATCTCTTAGGAATGGGGTGAGGTCCACAGTGGACAGTTTAAGGTTGAAGCTGTGAGGTTTTGAGGATGTAACAACGGAGTCAGGTAGAGCATTCCAGGTGTTGACCACTCTGTTGCTGAAGTCGTATTTTCTGCAATCGAGTTTGGAGCGGTTTACCTTGAGTTTGTATCAATTGTTTGCCCGTGTATTATTGAGGTTGAAGCTGAAGAAGTTGTTGACAGGTAAGACCTTGTAGCAGACAATTTTGTGTACTATACTTAGATCAGACCACAGGCAGCGCAGTTCCAGATTGTCCAAGCCCAAAATTTCAAGCCTGGTGGCATAAGGGATTCTATTGTGAGTAGAGGAGTGGAGTGGAGTACTCTTCTTGTGAAATACCTCTGGACCCACTCAATGGTATTACTGTCCAATATACAGTGGGGATTCCAGGCAGATGAGCTGTATTCAAGAATTGGTTTGGCAAAGGTTTTGTATGTCCTAGTTAGCAATACAATGTTACTGGAGAAGAAGCTTCACAAAATTTGGTTAACAATTCTTAATACCTTTTTGACAATGCTGTTACAGTGAGCTCTGGGGCTTAGATCATTTGAGATGAGTACTCCTAGGTCCTTGACAGAGTCTTCTGGGAGCCACAGAAGATGTGAGCTTTATTCTTCATTCAACCTCTCATTCAGTACTGATCTTGGATTGTAGTACACAAGCAGATATATTGCTTATATTGGGACACAGAGAAATGATGATGAACGAATCAACATTCATTTTAATGGCAGAAGAGACATGATCACAATAGCATTCCACTTAGGTGTAAGGCACTATTTCTTCAACAAGGTGTGGAAAGATCTATATAGGACAGATGGGGAAGAAAGGACAACCATAGAAGCAATTTCTATGTGGAAAGACAAGAAAACTATTTCATTGCAAGATTGTATTCTCTCAGTTTAATAGTTTGTTCCTAAATTTTTTCTTTTTAAAAAATGCCTGAAAGTCCATATTGACTCCCGGTGACAGCTTGGACAAGTCCATCCAGTTTTCCTGGCAACATTTTCAGAAGTGGTTTGCCAGTACTTCCTTTCTAAGATGAGAAAGAGTGAGTATCCCAAAGTCATCTAGCTGGCTTCATGCCCAAGGCAGGACTACAGTTCAGAGTCTCTCAGTTTCTAGCCTGATGTCAGGCACAACGAATCAGGACCATACTTTAAGTTTCAGTTAAGAAGATTTTTTGCTCAAACCTACACATAACAATCTAGCCAACTCATTGTCAGCACTAAATTGATGCTAAATACTAGTCAATGGAATCCAAGGGGATATGGATTTGAACCATTTGTGGACATGTAATGATTCTAGCCAGAGTCCTCTCTTGACTCCACATCTAACCTCTGCCTCTTCTTCTTAAGTTAATGCCTTTAACAACTATACATGGATAAGATTATTTAAATATAAATTAACTCAACTCTATGAAATGAAAATGTTTTGCATCACTAGTACATTTGTGTGTGTACAAGTCTGACATCTTCCTAGATCTTCTTCACACAATTTTACAAGGAAAACTGCAATACGAAGATATATGCACTTAATGAAACTAGATAAGCTATCCTGACATGATATTTCTTTATTAATCAATTAAATTAAGGTAATTAATCAATAAAATATATAGACTGCCATAAACTCTAGGAGTTTAGAAAAAACAATAATATAAGAATAATACAGAAAAATATTACCAAGCACCAATATTGGGGAAGAGGAAAAATACAAAAAAGAATAATAAAAAAGACAAGCAAGTGATCTTGACCCAGGGACTGCTAAACAGATCATCAAAGTTTGAAGAAGCACAAGGTTGGAGCTGTATAATATTGTAGACCATGGAACAAGAATGGTCTGAAAAATTAAATTAAATGCAAAATTCATTTAATTTCATTTATTAAATTTGTACTCTACTTTATGACCTCATTGATACTGTTTTTCAACTGCCATGTAAAGAAAACATTAACACATAAATTTAAAAATGTAAAAATGGCCATGGAATAAGATAAATTGATAAAAAAAGGTCAAGAATTTGATTATAAAGTTCTTTCTAAACAGGACATCCCTACAAATTACTGAAATGGGTTGTCGGGTTGTCGGTAGTGGTCTGAATGTAGGTGCTGATCATCCCTGATCTATATTATCTTTTTCTAACAGGGGCTATATTAAGAGCCGAGGTGGCGCAGTGGTTAGGGTGCAGTACTGCAGCTATGTCAGCTGACTGCTAGTTCAGCAGATCAGCGGATCAAATCTCACCGGCTCAAGGTTGACTCAGTCTTCCATCATTCCGAGGTGTGTAAAATGACCCAGATTGTTGGGGGCAATATTCTATTTATTATAGTGTCTTTGGTGTAAGCCGCCCAGAGTCCTCGGAGAGTGGGCGGCATAGAAATATGAATAATAAAATAATAATAAAATAAAATTCAAGAGACAATAGGAAAAATTTAGGCAAAGGTTATTCATTGGATTAAACAGAAGGTCCATGTATAGGTTACATAGATTTGTGCATTTGCTACCTCATAGAGATAAAACTGCCAGCCCGTTAAAGTGAAAAGTGCTTTTGAAGGAGTTAGTTGCTTTGACCAATTAAAGAAAGATTATCTCCTTTTTCTAGGAATTGGTGGTATGCTTATTTTTGAGATATAAAGTCCTAGCATTATTGAGCTGACTTTCTCAAGTAGACTGTTTTCATCAGAACTGAAAAGACTAGTGGAAAAATCTCAAGTCATATAAATTTTATATTGAACATTTTTTGTTTCATTTTAGTTCCTGGTGAGAACTATGCACAAGTGGATTTTTCCCACAACAGAAGAAGTAGATAGGTCTATGTGTGTGTCTTTGCCTTATTTTGGAACATAAAAGTATATTTTTTGAAAGAAAGATGACATTTTATCTAAGAAGGTGACTGTTCTCCCCTATAACCCAAAAAGATTAGACAGAAAAAAGCCTTACTTATTTCCATTACTGAATTATCAGTGACCCCAAGACAACCATCCCATTTTAGAGCTAAATTATTTGAATAAAAACCTAGTTTTTATTCAAGGCAAATAGAGTTTAAGCCCATTTAATTTAGGATTTTTTTTAATTTTTTTTTAGAAAGCAATAACTCTGCAGATCTCAGGCGGAAAATATTCCTATCACCTACTATCTGATCCTTTTATCTGAAGCTGTTTTGTGCACAGAAAGAAAATATGTTCTACTGCTCATTTAAAGAAGCAGATGAACCTCACCTTTCTACTTGGTGGATGATATCTAGTGAAATTTTTAAAAAGATAAAGAGTTTCTTGGTCTAGTAGACTCAACCTAATTAATTTCCTGACCGTTATTAGGCTAGGATAGAAAATAATAAAAGATAGAATAGAATAATAATCAAGCACAATTTTACTTTTTTAAATCAGTTAGACAAGGGAATAATTGTTTATTAGTTGGATAAGCTGCTTTGTTTGTATATGTATATGTATGGTGATGAATATGACTATAAAAATAAGGTGAGATAGATAGATGATAGATAGATAGATAGATAGATAGATAGATAGATAGATAGATAGATAGATAGATAGATAATAGATTGATAGATAGATAATAGATAAATAGATAATAGATGATAGATATTCTCTGATACAGTAGTTCTAATACTATACTGAAGTATTACAGAATCTCTCTCTCTCTCTCTCTCTCTCTCTCTCTCTTTCATCTATCTATCTCTATAAGACAGTATATTGCATGAAAAAAGTGCATGAAATACAAAATATTTCACATAATCATAGGCCATATTGTGCTCTCTGACAAAAGTGCAGACATTTTTGGTAAACCAAATTCTTCATTATGGAAGCATATCTAATGTGCCACATATTGTAATTATAATATGCCAGCATCTTGAATCCAAATCGGATTACACCATTTTATTGATGCTAAGCAAGGGTCAAGGGAAAGGTTTTGGACTTGTCTGAAGGAAACCACGATTTATTGATGTTTAAAGCACAAGAAAGGCCTTTTATTCCACCCCTCCCTCTCCTGTCCATCTTTGCTGATGCAGTGAGAGCTCCCCCTCTTGTTTTAATCCATTATGTCAGATATGCTGAGGGTAAAGTAGCCAAATAGAAGGTTGAAGGCAACAAAACTAAATTAATCAGTGAAAACTGATATATTCTTGGCAGGACCTCTTTACCATAGTCCTTAGTATTGTATTACAATAGATGTTGTTGTTGTTATTAACTTTTTTTAAAATAATGATTTGGATTATTACATTTTAAGTCTAAATATTGTGTGGTTGAGGAAAAAATGCTAAAATGTAGGCAAAATGATGGATTGGAATCTGAAAAATGATTCTGTCTCCCATTCCAATTTCAAGATACACCATTAACTCAAAACCAATAAATAAAATTTAACTATCTAATCCTTGAAAATTTATTAAAATCTGAATATTAATTTACTCAATGATTCATTAATTTTAATCCATTATGTGCATTACTGATTTATATCATAAAAACAGTACATTTTACAGTAGAACATGTCGGGGTCAAATCTATCATGAGTGAGTGGGGCTAAAAAAAATGTTGATATGGTGAGAACATCAGCAAATTCCAAACTTCCTTTAGTTTGCTCCCATCAATTGCAGGGAAAGACCATAGTTCCTCTACCTCCCACACATACTTTAGACTTCTTTTTTTCTCCTCTTTTTAATGTTCTTCTCAAGACTACACATATTGCATAAGGCTTGCAAATGGATTTGGAATCTCCAGTGATCCTAAGCGGGGTTATCTAGCTGTAAGTATTTGCTAATTAAACGGAATTCTTTTTGACAAAAGAAAAATCCATCACGTTTGAACCACTAGAAAAATCAGATAAATAATCATGTATTATTTATATACGATAAGACTGATTAAAATTGCATAGAATATGAGTAGCTCATTTAAAAGATTTTTTTTTCACTTCATATACAGTATATAATACCTATAACCATATAATAGATATAATCAGTTCTATCATTAGACAGAAATCTCATAGGCAGAAGATGCTATGGTGAAGCTATGATAGCAACCTGGCTGTTCCTTCTGAAGCTTTTCACTCTGCTGTAGGAGAGTGGTGTGTATTCTGGATGCTATTGCTACATAAGATCTTCTAGTACCCCCAGTTCTCCATTTGCTGTCTCAGGTACAGTGGCGATAGAGGATCCTTTTACTGCTAATACTGAATCAAGTTAAATTGCTAACTCAGATAAATTCTGAGCATGAAGAGGAGCCATTTTGAATTTCATCTCACAATACATTGTTTTGGATAGCTCTGTTCTCTGCTTCCCCCCACCTCCATCAAGAATAAGGTCCAAAGCTTTGCGTTGATAATAAATGAATGATTCCAGCACATTACAGCCTGAATGAACCTGGAATAGAGAGCTATTTGCTTCATAGTGAAACAAACTGACCTTCACTTGCCTTCCAGCTTGGCTATTTTAATCATTCAAACGTGCTGTTTATATAATAACACTTTAATTCTGTTGCTTTTTTTACAATGAATGTGAGAGTTCAAGTGTAGGCTGTCTCAGAAGAATTTGTGGGCTTTGTGCATGTTTATTGCTTTTCTGGAGTAATTTCTGTTTTCCTTCATAAATATCATTTTCATTTTAGAAAACAAGCAAGTGGCTAGAATGTTAAAAAATATGACGTAATTCTTGAAGCAGATTGCACATATAATTTTACTTCTGCTAGCATTCATTTCCACCCACCCACTGAATTTATGGCATCTGGAAGCCACAATGCATTGTTTCTCTTTTAAAATTAAGATGCTATAATATCTGCTATGCTTTTGCATTTTATGAATATTTTATTGCATGATGAACAAGAATGATCATACAAGCTTGTAAATGAGCAATATTTCATGTAAATGTTTTGCAAGGCAAACCCATGGAAATGCATTTTATTTTCATAGGTGGCCTGGTGGGCATCAGAGGGAAGACATGCAAAATATATAGTTATGCCACCCTGAGGCTTTATGCTTCATAAGTATGAGACAGAGGTTCAGTTCACACAAAGAAGCTGCAGATTGCAATGGCCACTTTAACTGCTAGTATACAGAAGCTAAAACATGTGGAAACACTTTGGCCTCCAGAAAGCAACATGTACAATTTCAGTTTCTCACCTTAATCATAATGCATCCTCCATTTCATGATAGCTATGAAGATTTTGACATTGTTATATACACATATCAGTCGGTGTTTGTCTACAGTGTCAAAAAACATGAGATAGTCAGGAAGATTCAGTAAGGGTGAGGGTTGTGGGACCTCAAAATATGCAATGCAATAATAATTTTGCCATCTCGTAACAAAGAGCCTAATAATTAATTTCCTCTACTTCTTATCGCAGTGGCACAATTGTCTTAAAATAACAATTAGGAAGTCATCTATGAAGGTCTTGAATATTACAAATATATTTCCCCACACAAGTAAAAAAACCTTAACACAAGGCAAGCAATTAGTCTACCTAGTTCAGGCTTGTCTATACTGACTAACCACAGTATTCCAAGGTTTTGAAAATGAGACTCACTTGAGCTAATTTGAAAGTAAATATTTTGAACCAACTATGGTGAACCTATATACTTCCTGGTATCTTTTACAATTGATCAGGCTGATTGGGATGTTGGGAGTTGCGGTTTAGCAACCTTTAGAAGTGTAGAATTTCTTTATTCCTAGACAACTTGATAAAAATATGAAAAGATGTGTTTTACTTTAAAATGGAGATGCCAGTGCCAAAACTCAGTTCTTCTATATCAGGAGTGTCAAACTTGAGTTCATTGAGGGCCACATTAGGGTTGTGTTTGACCGGGGTGGGTGTGGCCAGGTTGGGCATGGTTAGCTTGACATCATTCGTGTTGGGGCACCTGTGGTGGCCCAAGCACTCTGCCAGCAAAAATGGGCTCCCGAGTTCCATTTTCGGCTGCGACGGCCTCCTGCAACCCTTAGCCAGCAAAAACAGCACACAGCCTTCCTAAGCTCCCTTTTCACTGGCAGAGGCACTGCAGGCCAGTCCTTCATTGTTTCCAGGGCAATCCTGCGGGTCAGATCTAAGCACCCTGTGGGCCGAATCTGGCCCCAGGCCTTGAGTTTGACACCTCTGTTCTATATGAAAACACCTGCTCTTCCATTAATCTATTTTCCCTCTCTGAATTCATCAGCAGTAGAAAAAGTATTGGACATACAGGCTCATACTGGAACTGATCACATAAATTGAATTGTTTTAGATAAGATGAAATTCCAATCTGATTGCTATGCTTCTAAATAATTTAATATGAATTGTAACCACTTATTTAAATAGATATTAAAAATATCAAATTAATAATGTAAGGCAGATACTACCATCAAGATGTTGCAGATATTTTATGGGTACGGATGCATCATGCGCTGGCCATTCCCACATCTAGTTTAGCGAAGGGGAAAATACATCATGTGATGCCCCTGCCATACAGAGTTAGATATTAAGCTTTTATTTGTTATTATCTTACACATATAGATAATTTATAAGAAATATTGAAAATCTTGGAAACTAAATCTCAGTTGAATTTTATATTCTTATTTGTTTTATTTTAAATTGTAAGCCTGGAGTGGAGTGGGATAAGTAATCTAAAACATAGCAGCTGATATTTTTTTTATTCTACTAAGTAAGTGATATCTAATTTAGAAAAGAATAATTTTATAGGCTAAAAGATAAATCCTGAAAGCCCATTTCTTGATAAAGAAGATAACAAGTAGCTCAGAGTTGAACTGTGGAGTCCTTGGTTCTTGATTGTTTGTTTGCAAATGTTTCATTACCCACCATTATGATGATGATGCTTAGCTGAGTAATGAAATAACTGTTGAAAACACAGGGGTTTTTTTTTGAAGTCCAGCATGGTTCAAAAATTCTTATTTTACATCTAAATGAGAATTTGTACTGCAATTTGCATATAACGTAGTCAAGATATTCTGGACCTAAATAAACATAACGTAGCTTTAGCATATTTTATTGTGCACTAGATTAGAATCCAATTAGTCTTCCCAAACTTGCATGGCCAAAAGCTAGGAATTTTGGTCCTGAATATGAATTCTATCACAGATGGAGGGCAGATGGATGGAAACAACTGGCATATACTGTTTTTATTTCCCACATCTATAAAATGGAAGTAATAATTGCAAGGCACTTGTGAGAATAAACACTACAAATACAATAAAAAGGAGGGTTTATATTGCCCAATAACAGGTTAAAACTGAATCCTGGCAAGACCGAGTGGCTCTGGGATTGGGGTTCTTTGCTTCATAGAGAATTGCCACCTTTGGTCTTGAATAGGGTGGCACACCCAGTGCATAATCACACATCCCCAAACACACCCAGGGCATAATCTGTGGGTTCTCCTGGATTTGTAACTCCTGCAGGTGGCAGTTATGCCCAGGAGGGCCTTTGCACTGGATTGTGTACCAGTTATGCCCTTTCCTGGACCAACAATCCCTACTCATGGTCATTCGTGGCCTAATGACCTCCTGTCTTGACTATTGCAACATGCTCTACATGGGGCTGCCCTTGAAAAGCATCCGGAAGCTCCAATTAGTGCAAAATGCAACAGCCCACAAAGTTTTGTGCGGCCCTTGATGTACACATATATCGCCTCTTTTGCATTGGTTACCAATTTACTTCCAGGTGCAATTCAAGGTCCTGGTTATCACCTTTAAAGCCCTTCATTGCTTAAGACCAGGTTATCTGAGGAACCGTCTCTTAGTGACCACATCTACCCAACCAGTGGAGAAATCCAATTTTTTTTACTACCAGTTCTGTGGGTATGGCTTGGTGGCCATGGTATGGCTTGGTGGGCGTGGCTTGGTGGGCATGGAAGGGGAAGGATACTGCAAAAATCTCCATTCCCACCCCATTCCAGGGGGAAGGATATTGCAAAATCTCCATTTTCACCCCACTCTGGGGCCAGCCAGAAGTGGTATTTGCCGGTTCACCAAACTGCTCAAAATTTCCGCTGCCGGTTTTCCAGAACCTGTCAGAACCTGCTGGATTTCACCCCTGAACCCAACCCACTAGAACAGGAAGGCAAGGAATGTTGTGAGTCCATTCCCCAAGGAGATACATCTGGCAGGACCCAGAAGAAAGGCCTTCTCCGTGGTGATCCTTCCCTCTGGAACATCATCCCTCTGGAAATTAGACTGGTCCCCACCCTAACACTCAAAGGCCTTGAAGATGTGGTTCTGCCAGCATTAAATGGCTGGTATGAGTGTGTATTGTTATCAGGATCGGGTGGATGGGGGGGTTTATTATTTTATTATTTTAATTCTTTTATTATTTTAATTCTTTTATTATTTTTATTTCTTTTATATTGTTTTTTATTTCCTGTAAGCTGCCTTGAGGCACTGTGAGGAAGTACGCGGCAATATAATTTTTCCAAATAAAATAAAAAAAATAAAATAACAAATACCTCTGTTGCAATTTTAGGTGGCTGTCCTAGGTGTTTGGTTTTTCATAGGTATAGGGCTGCATGTTAGAAAAAGGAGGAAACTAAATTCAGTACTGGATACAGCTAGGTAAGCAAATGTTGAAAACAGGTAATTGAACTTTTTGCGTAAAGGACTGATATTTTATTCATGGCATTGTATATTGGCATAGGTATAGATGGCTTTCAGATCCTCTGAAAGAAAATCTGCTTAAAGGGTTTGGGATATTGGGAAACATTCAGACATTCAGCACACGAAACCATTTATGAATCTATTTCCCTATTAGTAATAACAAATCACCATAGGCTAATTTTCTGATGTTCAAGGCTAACTATGCAGTCCCCTTTCAGAGTTAAGTTAGGGTGTTGGTTACACATGGTTGGAAATTTCTAGCCTGGCAGGCTGTTGTCTTCCTTAATCTTTCTTCAGAATCTGATCCACAGCAGATGATCTTTTTCCTCTGAAGTGGATCTTATTCTGATATCCACACTCTTTCCCAGTAGTTTTTAACATTGCTTCAGCAATGTTCATTGGGCTTGTTCTGGAAAAGCAAATTTTCAGCAGTTCCAAGACTGCCTAATATAACATAGTTCATCAGCCACCTCTTCTTTTTTTCTCTGTGTCTCCTTCCCTTGTCAATCAGCTTAGTTCCATGTTAATTTCCATTTCTCTCCTTGTGATAATTATGCCATAAAAAAACTTCATAGTTATTTTTCAGGTAGTGTATCAGAGTATCAATAGAGTGTATATCCAAGAGATCACAGGACAACAGACAGCGTGCAGCTGCTACTGTAAACAGAATGTTTATATTTAGATAAGCATAGGTATATGATTGCAGCTTATAAATGATTAACATCCCCATAAGCAACCAGTGTTTGTAGTGATTAAAGTCTTGGACTAGGACTGAGGAGACCTAGATTCAAATCCACTTCCACCACAGAAGTTTACTGAATGATTTTGGGTCACTAATGTTTTTCCTTTGCAGGTTTGTTATGAGGAAAAATTTGGAGGTGGGAGTTTCCTGTATGCTGCCAAGACCTATCCTACAAGGACAGATCTAAAATATATAATAAACCAATAATAAACATATAAATAACTGAAAATGCACACTCACATTTTACAGGGTACATTTTATTTAAATCCATGGTCTGGTGGAAGTTGTCAAAGCACTCATGCCTTCATTTTTTTCCCTTATAAACCTTTCTAAAATTATCAGAAGAGTTCCCTATAGAGCTATTTCCATCATGAAACCTAGAGTTAAAGGTTAGATGAAAATGAACTGAACAGATTTTTATTCCTGATTAACTTAGATGACTAATGTACCTTTCAAAGAAGACACATGTATTTAGGGTTCTACAAGTCTTTAAAAACAACATTTGTACAAAGTTTAGAGCTCTTAAAACTCCTGTATCATTCAAAACATTATTAAAATGAATAATTACTTTGAACCTTTGCATACCTCTAGTTCCTAGCGCAAAAGAGCTATAGCCTAGTTATGAATTATAAACACATAGCAACAGTCCTAGGGCAATTAAGAGGGTGCCTTAGGTCATTTTCACATCAGCAATTTAAAAAAATCTTCAAGTGTTATCCAGCTATCATTGTGCCAAGTAATAGGGAGGCAGAGTAGTTTTATATCATTTTAACAATGGGTGCATGATGCTATGAAAATAATATCAATCGTTAGTATAAAAATGATCTTGGCATCCTTTAAGTAAAAGTAGATAAATAAATAAATGGGATATAAATACATACAGTACATGCATAAATAAAAAATGGGATTCATATATTTCAAAGAAAAAGAATAATATATAAAAAAAGAGAACTAGGGATCCCTGCTGGTGACACTGCATTATCTCTCTATCTTTCTCTTCTTGTTTTCTAACCTTATGAGATTGTTGTGAAAATAAAAGAATGAATGGTGGACCATTCTGAGTTTCTTGAAAGAAAAGAACAAAAGGAAAAGAAGACAGGAATTTTGTGTTGAAGTCATGGCATCTTGAAAAAGAATAATAAGTTTAAACATGCAATTTTACTGGAAGGTGGCTACCATATATGTTATATCTTTTGAAATATCAATAGGACAATTATGTAGAACTTGTTGTCAAATTACCAGAAAAGTCTATACTATTCAGAAACTGTTAGGTTTTTTTAAAAAAAATGTTTTTCTTGTTGTTTCAATGGATTCCCTAAAACAGGTAGTCAGAATAGGGTTTGTATTACATATACAGTATTTAATCATGGGATTATTGACACCTATTATTTTACAGCTGTAGAATAGTTATTCCTCCATGTAAAGTGGTAGATGATGTTTGATGCTGCTGATATAGCTGATAGAGCATTTGTAGTACAATTTTATACATGTCTCCTCAGAAGTAAGTCCTCTTAAATTAATGGATATAAGTGTACAGTGCAAGAGAGATAATGAAATGAATTTCATTTCCTTTTGAGCACAAGGCTTTGGGTAATTCCAGCTAAATCTAACAATTATTTTAATTTCATGTATAAATCCTGTGAGTGGATGGAGGAAAGATACATCATCTCTGGAATGACAATATTTAGGCCAGTAAATATTTAAAGACAAATCATTTAGCAATTATTTTGGACAACAGCATTTTTATATTATTATAGTGTATTAATTTTTATGATTCCTGATCACCAGGAATAAGATAAGAAATACTAACTTGAGTAAAGATCAAATGAAGTTGATCTTGGATGAAACAAATAAGATCTAATTTCATGACTGAGATCAAATAATTAATTTCAAATGAACCAACAACATATACAAAAGTTTTATTTCCTTCCTTCCTTCCTTCCTTCCTTCCTTCCTTCCTTCCTTCCTTCCTTCCTTCCTTCCTTTCCTCCTTCCTTTTCTTAGTAGAAATGGTCATGAAATTGTGCTATGTATATTTATAGTTTCATGATTTCTTTTGTTAATAGGTGATTATATTATACACTCAAAAGCAAAGCAAAACCCACAAAACACCATTTTAATTAGTTATAGATTTCTCTGTGTGGATATTACTACTATGTTCATTCTACATTACTCTTCTTGAATTTAATTACATGTGTGACCTACATAAGTGTTGTGGTTTTAAGTTCCTAGAGTTGTATTTCCTATGGCTGTGAAGAGAAATGGCAGGGTTGTGATTATTTTTCATAGAAAAACCTAGGACAATTTTATGGGTCAATCAGAAGGAAGGCCAGTCACTATTTGGATTAGGCTACAAGTTTATGAAAAGCCTAAAATTTAGACATATCCTCGTCATGTATTTTTACATACAAATATTCAAAAATTCTCTTTCTCCTTCCATTTATTTTATAGTCTATGTTGCAACAGAAATAACGGAAGGCTCTCTCACACTCCAAACATAAGTAACTGGAATAAAATGCTAACATATGTCACTACAAGAATACATCATTTTAATACTACTTCAGTTAGCAAAAATAATCAAAAATATGGCTTCCAACATATATTTTTAATTATATTACTGATGTATTGTCTTCGTTGTATTGTTCTCTGCCCAGTGTCTATTGGGAATGTAGAGGGTTAGAAAAGCTGTAAAATAAATACATCATAAATAAATTAATAAGTTAATAGATAATGGCAGCCAGGAGATTAAAAGATTAAAGTTGCCTGGGTTTTTCTGAGTCTATGATATGCCCTGATTTTATGTATGTCTATTCAGAAGAAAACCCACTGTATTCAATAAGATACAGTGTCAAATTTGGTATGCTCTTTGAATCTAACACACTCCGTGCAGTCCCATGTAGATTTCCTTGGGGATAAGCCAAGTAAACAGGCATAGAATGAATGTAGTCTTGGTCTGAGTATATAAAACAGATTTACTGTGACATATGAAAGGAATGCAGCTCCAGTGGGTATCTCTACAACTCATACCCATAAAGGCCCTTTCACTGGGAGGTCCTTATACATGGTGCAGAAGTTGATAATGCAAAATGTAGCAATGATGTTATATAGTAGGTCTAGCTTTTACCTTATCATGCTCGATTTGAGAGAGTATACCTGCTTCCAGTTTGCTTTTGGGCCAAGTTTAATGTTTTAATATGCACTTAGACCAGGGCTGTCAATGTTGCAGCCCATAGGCCAGATGCGTCATGTGCTGGCCACACCCAGGCCCAGTTTAGCGAAGGGGCAAAAAGTCACAATACATCATGTGACGTCACCTTGACGATGCAAGTTTGACACACCTGCCCTAGGCAACCTGACACATTGTGATCAACAATGGAAGAATTGTGCCCTATCCTATGGTTATTAATTTGGCACCAACTAGGAAGATAAAGCACACATTGCTTTGTTTTTAGTTTATAAATGTCATGTAATGTAGTTTAATACTATACACTGCTTAGAGATGCATAAACCAACATAGTATATATTTAGCCCCATTTGAAAATAAAGCAGCTGTAACACCATGATTTTATGCATGCTTCTTTTGCAGTAAATCTCTTTATATTCCGCATGCATGGGGCTGCTAGCTAAATTACGATATTTCCTATTTGACATTATTAATCGGAAGGTTTGAAAATAGCATCATTTTCAATAAAATAAGTATATTGGGATAGCATTGTTTTCTCTTAAAGCAAAAGTTTTGTTTCTGTTTCTCTGCGATAGAAGAAAGAATCCAATACTCCCTTCCTTGTGATAATTACTTTAAAAAAAATACCTTTTACATTTTTTTTAAAAAAAACACAACTTCTTTGCGAAATGCTTGGTAGTCTTCAGGAAAGTCCCTCTGTCACGAGGTCTCTCTCTTGCAGATGCCTGCTTTTAAAATGCAACTCTTTTGGTAGATGAACAGCCTAATGTTCCATGCCCTGTACCAGGAGTAGCATTTTATGCAACATTGAAAGATTCAATTAATTTGCATAATTCCATGAGTATTACCATGACTACAAGGTAGGTTAGTTTGCTCAGGAATCTTGCCTGCCATATACAAATGCACACACATACACACAGAGACGCCATCCACAGTTGCCATTTTTTTTTTGACAAATTAATCATGTCGAAAAACAATTCATTATATATTTATGACAAAATGAACCTTATGCCCATGGGTCTTGACTTTTTTTTTTGGTAGTATGAATCTAATATAATAATGCATAGAAGAACAGTGATTTAGTGAGTACCTTAACCATCAACAATGCCTAAGGCTGAACAAAATTAATATTTTGCTTCCCATCTGGAGATTTCAGGAGAATTAATGACAGAGGATGTTTATTATGATGTATTGTGGGAGGAAATTCAAAATATTGGACCTGGCAAAACTGTTCATAAAATCATTTGAAGTGAATTTTCTGTTTGTAAATGTATATTTGTACTTCTGATAAGATGTATATCGTTAAGGAAAGCTGGGCTCTATTTATATTTTATCAGGAAGGGATTATAAGTATCCTTCTTTTGTAACATTTAACATTTCATGTGTTTTTTGCTGTTATTGTAATCGCAGGTCACTTTTTAAGTTGTTTTTTAACTATTTAAATATTTTGTGTTTTACTAATGCTCTTTGCTCAGTCAGCAAAGACAGTATGAAGGTACTAAGAAAAAAACCTGGAATTTGAAAATGCACATCACATGACTCCAATAGCATTCGAGCAATACAATAGCAACCAATAGCACTGAAGCTACTTTTCCAAATTTCATTCCCTTAAGAATCAGGGTTTCCAGATTTTGGACACATACTGTAAGTTAGGTCCTTTGAAGTTACCCTATGATGCACCAATTTACCCAGTTTAAGGTCATGGCAGTGAGAGGTTTAAAGATAAATAATGGATAGATGATAGATGATATAGATAGCTAGGTGATAGCTACATAATAGCTAGCTAGATAGCTAGCTAGATGATAGATAGATAGATAGATAGATAGATAGATAGATAGATAGATAGATAGATAGATAGATGATAGCTAGATAATAGATAGGTAGATAATAGATGATAGATAGATAGATAGATAGATAGATAGATAGATAGATAGATAGATAGATAGATGATAGATAGATAATAGATAGATAGATAGATAGATAGATAGATAGAGAGAGAGAGAGAGAGATGATAGCTAGATAATAGCTAGCTAGCTAGCTAGCTAGCTAGCTAGCTAGCTAGCTAGCTAGATAGATAGATAGATAGATAGATAGATAGATGAAGATAAATTGGCAGTCTTAATAAACACTTGAAATCTGATATCAGTATTGGCAATATCATGTCTTGTGCTCAGCCAAATGAGGGAAAGTATTTAAAAATTATATGCTCAATAATAGTACATCTTTCTATATATTTTCAGATATTATTATAAATTAGCTGACATATAACTAGAAGAGATGTCAATGCTAGTTAGGGTATTGTTGCATCAGAAGTAAAAGTCTTAACATTCAAAATTGAAGTTTTTATTTTTCAAACATGGTTCGTACAGATGATGACTAAAGGCAGAAGCTACACCCTCAACTAGAATCTGCTTCTCCAAACAACTGATTCCTATTAGTCCTTTGGAACCCAATCTCTTAAGGAGAGAGAAAAGTTAAATGATATGTTGTTTTGGAATAAAGAGAAAGAAATAGAATAGAAAGAAAGAATGACCATGATAGGGAAAGGACCACCTGACTCTATTTTTCACCATTGTTTCTGGAAATAGTCCAAATCACATTGTGTTGTTTGGGATGAGGTGGGGGATAAATTGACTCTCCAAAATCCAGAACATAAATCTGGGAGAATAGAGAGGACTGGCCTCAAATCAGCCCCAACTTTGAGGCCAAAGAGAGAACTGGAAGTCATAAAGTTTGCTTTTAATCCAGCACTTTAACACCACATCAAGTTAGTCAAACTAATTAAATCCCTTGACATGTTAATTTAAACCCCATGTAAACATATTGTGCCATTTTATCATTTTTAGATCGTTTCAAAAGCAGAAAAAGTTTGCTCTTTAATGTACAAGTATAGTACATTTCTTTTCACCTATGTAAAACAATTCTCTTTGACAAATGCAAGGAATTTTGATATATTTTTCTGATTTTTTCTTTCTTTCTAGTGATCAGAAAGCAGCAACACTAGAAGGGAATATAGAGGGAAACAGTTTTGTTTAGGCCAAACAAAACTTCTCCTTCAAAAGAAGGAAAAAAACCCTAGATTTCAAGATCAATGAGATATGTTCACACATGAAATCTCTGGGTGACCCCTTTCCTGCAGACTCCAGTGGTGTTCATGACTTCCCACTATTTCCAGGCATGAAACATGATTGTCATAAAATAAATATGGATTTAAAAAAAAAGGGGAGGAAAAAACCCTCACAAATTTTATCTATCAAGCCAGGAAAATACAGAAAGTTCTGATCTTGCCCACAGTTTTCATATGATTCCCATCAAGCTTGCATCATTAGTACAGAAAAGAGCAACAAACATAATTAGGAGACTGGAGACTAAAGCATATGAAGAACAGTTTCGGGAATTGGGTATGTCTAGTTTCATGAAAAGAAGGATGAGGGTGACATGATAGCAATCTTCTAATATCTTTTTTTTTAAGTTTTTTATTTTTTAAACAAACAAACATTTAATATATCAGTTTTCCTTTCCCTGTGACATCTCGGTGTTATCTTCCAAAGTTCTTTCTTTTTCTGTATAGTTGTCATTATTTCTATCTTGATCCTTATCCAGTCCACAATATCAATTCATCACTAGTGTAATATTCAACTCATCTCATATTTTTACATACTTATATAATTAATCATTTATATCTCTTCTCCAACCAATAATAAAAATCATTCCATATTTTAAAATATTCTGAGTCTTCTCTATCTTCAATCATCAAAGTTAATCTATTCATTTCTGCACAATCTAAGATTTTTTATATTACTTCTTCTTCGAAAGATATTTTCTCCACTTTCCAATTTTGTGCATAGACAATCCTTGCAGCTGTTATTACATGTATTATCAGATAAACCTTTTCTTTGCTAATTTTTTCAGGCAGAATACCCAGTAGGAGCAGCTCTGGTTTAAATTCAATACGTTGATGTATCATTTCCTCCAACAAAGTCTTAAGTTTAATCCAATAGTTTTTAGCTTCCGGACATGTCCACCACATATGATAATACAATCCTGGTAGTTGATGACACTTCCAACATTTAGCTGATTTTTCTTTAAACATTTTTGCTAATTTCTCAGGTGGCATATGGCATCTATAAAATTTAATTTAATTTAATTAATTCAATTTATATGCCGCCCCTCTCTGAAGACTCAGGGCGGCATATAAATTGTTCAATATAAAACATTTTATATTGATTTTCCTTATATGCAGTGGACACTGTTAATTTATAATTCCTTTCCCATAGTTGTTGCCATTTTTCCAAATCAATTGAATATCCAAAGTTTCTTATTTATTTATTTATTTATTTATTTATTTATTTATTTATTTTTCAAACTTCTATACCGCCCTTCTCCTTTCGGACTCAGGGCAGTGAACAGCCAAAATAAAAACATTTATACATAACATTACAATTAAAAATATATTTAAAATAATTAATAAATTTGGCCCATAATTTAAAATTTGTCAATTTAAAATCAGTATCAAAATTTTAAAACCAACCCTAAAATCAAGACAGACTGGCTAACTGAAAAAAGTAAGTTTTTCGGGCCCGACGAAAAGTCCTGAGGTCGGAGATCACTCGTATTTCTGGGGGTAGATTATTCCAAAGGGTAGGCAGAGAAGGCTCTCCTCCTGGGGGTCACCAGCCAGCATTGTCTGGCCGACGGCACCCTGAGAAGGCCCTCTCTGTGGGAGCAAACCAGCCTGTGGGAGGCTATTGGTGGCAGAAGGCGGTCCCGTAAGTACCCCGGCCCTAAGCCATGGAGCGCTTTAAAGGTGATTACCAACACCTTGAAGCGCACCCGGAAGTCCACTGGAAGCCAATGCAGCTCGCGCAGGAGAGGAGTCACATGGGAGCGCCCCGTCGCTCCCATAATCCCCCGCGCGGCCGCATTCTGCACCAGTTGGAGCCTCCGGGTGTGCCCCAAGGGGAGCCCCATGTAGAGAGTGTTACAATAGTCCAGACAAGAGGTGACGAGGGCATGAGTGACCGTGCATAGGGAGTCCCGGTCCAGAAAGGGGCACAACTGGCATATCAGGCGAACCTGATAAAAAGCCCCCCTGGCCACGGGGGGCTTCCCCAAGCTATCATTGTTTCTTTTACTTGCTCCTCCTCTAATTCAATACTAAACAAAAAATTATATTTTTTTATTAAATTATCATCTGTTCCCATGAGTATCCTATCCAACTCAGTCTTTTCCATATAAAAACCATATAAATTAGCATCCTTCTCATATCTTGTTTGTATCTGCATATACATATACCAGTCTGTCTCAATCCCCTGTCCTCCTAGTTCCTGATTCCCTTTCAATTCTCCCTCATCTGTTAGTAAATTTTTATATCTAACAATATTGCCAAAATTAAAAACATTTGGGTGTATTAAAGCTTCCATAGTCAATAACCATGTTGGTATTTTCACATAGTATTTGTCTCTTACTTTCTCCCAGACCAATAACAATGCATTTCCTACATAGTGTCTATGAAAATATGTGTGTATCTTATTTCTACCATACCACAAAAAAGCATGCCATCCCAGTTGCAAGTCATACCCTTCCAATGTTAACAACCTTATATTTCTTAACTCCACCCATTCCTTCAACCATGTCAGAGTTGCTACCTGGTAATATAGTTCCCAATTTGGTAACCCAAATCCACCTCTCAATCTTGTATCTTGCATCATTCATATGTTTATTCTTGTCTTTTTCTCTTGCCATATATGTTTCCTTATTATCTTATTGAGATATTGAAAATAGGTCTTTTCAATTTTTATTGGCACAGTCTGAAATAGAGCAGTCTTCTAATATCTAAGGGGTTGCTATAAAGAAGAGGGAGTCTATCTATTCTCCAAAGCACCTGAAGGCAGGCAAGAAGCAACAGATAGAAGCTAATCAAGGAGAGAAGCAACCGAGAACTAAGAAATATCTTGGCTATGAAAAGGGGATTGGACTAGAAGACCTCCAAAGTCCCTTCCAACTCTGTTATTCTGTTATTCCTAGATCATTGAGCTCATCCCTAGGGTAAGTAGGTAGGTGTGTGGTAGCCCTCAGTCTTCAGTAGGATAGTTAGCTAGTTTTAGAATATTTTTGTCATGTGAAAGCTAATATTTTTTACAGAATAAAAATCAGTTCAAGTGCATCTATTACCAAACATATTATCAGCTGCTCACTTTTGCCTTTAAAGATATAAGGATTCTTTATATCTTCCAGGGGCCTTACACGTCAATGCCTATGTAAGTACAGAGATCAACTGTTTTATTGTTCCTTCATCACCTGCCACTCTCTGTTAGGGATGTTCCATCAGGGAATGACCTACTCTTGAAATAAGCCTTTCTGATCTCTACACAAAATGTTCTTCACATTTTATCACTTCAAATGGAGCCCTCACAGACAACTGGAAGGGGTCTATTTTTCTGGTCAAATGTTTTCCAGTCCACAAGAAATGGAACATTTTGAAAGCAATTTTTTGTGTGTGTCACCACCACTGCCTATGGTTTTTCTATTCATTTAAATGTAATATGGAGTTATCCACATCTTCTGTGTGTGCCAATGAGAAGTCAAAACCTGGGTTTGCACAATTTGTAGGTTAAATATAATATGCATGCAGAATCTCATAGGGATATGATGCTAGTTGTGCAAACATAGTTTAACACTTAGTTTAACTTTTTACTGTCTATTAACTTAATGCTAAATGCATTACAGAGTGTTCCACGCAAATGTACCTTTCGGTGGTATGTATTTCAGCATAATGCATAGTAAAATAATTATCATTACCTAGAATTTGCCATAAAAGTGCTCCAGGAAATAATAATAATGAATGGAAGAAGAAAAACCCAAATGGAAAAAAGAACCCCAAATCAAAAAAATCCCCTACTTTCCTATTTTGCAGAAGGCAGTCTGTAATTTGCTTTGGAAATGAGGGTAAAATACAATTGTTTATGAAATATATGCACTTTATATTTTAACTGCTCTTAAAAACATTCATATTTTAGATATCTGTCTCTGATATCAAATACTTCACCACAACTTAATTTGGGAAGTATTAAGATTGCAGTCCTTTGTGTGTGTTCAGGTTTGAGAAATATATTTTCTCTTGGTATTCCGTTTGAAAGGGTAGATCACTGAGCATAATAAAAAGTGTATATAGCTAAATTATCTGTGAGAGGCAAAAAGCAAAATATATAATTTAATGATAGCTTGATTAGGGATAATCAAAACAGCAATAAAGGATGCACAAGCTTTCAAACTGTCCGGTACTGTTAATCATGATGATATAAGAAAAATAGGGGCGGAAGAGGAATGAAGAAATCCCCAAATTAGACAGATGTTTTAAGCCATGAACTCAATGTCAGCACTGAGAAGGAATTTATGGGCTGAATGCAAATTCATTCTTTGGACCAGATTGTACCTAGAGTTTAGTGACAGGAAACAGCTTCCTTCTGTCCTCAGCTCTGGAAACTAATAGTCCTATTGCTATAGTTCTCACTCATAATCATCTTTATTTTCTCAAAAACAAAAAGGAAGAACTAATGGAGTTTTATATTAACCTGAATGGAGAAGAGCTTAAAGTTGTTTATACAGAGACAATAATGAAGGGTTGCATAAAATCCTCTGCGGATTACTCATCCTGAATAGCTAAATGCAGCTTCTTCCAAATAATGGTAATTTCTTATGAATCTTCTTATTTTTCAAGTTGTTGTACGATTTAAAGGCCTATTTGATCAAAGATTAGAATGGTGCAAGCCAAAGAAATGCTGATATTCCACGAGCAATAATATATTATATATATTATATATATATAAATAATCATGTCTGTTCAGAAATTATTCTGTTTTTAATTTTCCAGAAAATCACTGAATTCATCAGGGCTTACTAATAAATAGGTCTGCTCAGAACTAAGCTAAAAATGTATTTCTTATTTTGAAAGGAGAGAATTTCTACTCTCCTATACAATTAATAATATTGATTCTTAAAAGTTTCTCAGGAATTGCAAATCTGATTTCAAATTATTTTTTTAGAGATAAATATTTTGCATAAAATTGTTTTTAATAAGTAGCAACAGCACTTAGACTTTAAATGAATGTTGATGTTTTAAATGTAGTTCTATTATTCTAACTGTATGCTATATTTCACTCTTTTGAGGTCTCTCTCTCTCTCTCTCTCTTTCTCCCTCCCTCCCTCCCTCCACCTCTCTCTCTTATTACTCATTGGTCTGTCTGTCGCTCCAATGTAAATAAACAGGAAACAAAAATATAAAACATCCAATTTAAAAGCAACCTTAACTCCCCTAGACGTGCAGCTGGCCTGTTTTTTGATTAGGAAAATAGTCCAAAATATGTTGCAAATAGGTATTTTTCTGCAGTCAATTAGCACTCACAAATATAGATCAAAACAATACAAATAGAGTCAAAGATGAGACAGCTATTGGTGAAATCAAAAGCAGAAACAAGTCATAGATCAAGTGTTTCCAACCATTGCAAAAATATTGGCAGTTGCACTATGTATACAATTTCTATGAAAATAATTAGACATCATAAAGGGAGAAAAAACTATTATAAATCTTCATATCTGTGACTGAGGCTTGGAATTTAGATGTATTAATCTGCATTATTAATTCACTGTTAAATACACCCAGTTGGAAGGCCTGGTTGTTTTTACATTAAAATTAGGCCTTTGATGTCCTTTAATGCTTCACTGTGGCCTCTAATTTGTCAGGATACAAATGTCCCAGCAGCTGTTGGAAATATTACTTTTGCAGTCATGGCTCTGGCCAATAAAAAATCCCAAGAAGTCATCTTCCTATCTGGCTGCACAAAATAGCAAAGAGAAAGTAGTCATCTCTTTGAAGTATCACTCCAATTATAGGTTTTAACCCCACAGGTCACAGTTTGATTATTTACACAGTGCTTGTGTAATTCTGTCGCAATTCTAAGCTTTCTGTAGATCCACAGCATTTGCCAGCTCCAATAGAGGAAATTTCAGGTGGCAGTTCTGATGCCATTGACCTGTATTTGATAGGGTTAGACAGCATTTGGATCAGCATTCTGTATCTGAGAATTACTTTTTGTTACACCGTGGTTTAATGATAAAATCAAAAGAAATTTGGCTTGCATTTCAGTCACCACAAAAACCACTCTAAGTGTATTACTTATACTCCAAAATATAAAATGTGTGCATTTATATGGGTTTCTGTGTATTTATGCACAGAAAGAACACATGTACATAATATTGGTTTGGCAAATCTGGGTTTGTCAAATAAAAATGCATATAAAATTTAGTCATGTGCTTCTTTATTCTGAAGTTAAGTGCTGGTATTGATGCTTGACATACAAAATGGTCATGCTGGTTAAATTGTCTAATTTTATTACATTAGACACTTCTTGGCAAATGCATCTGCCAGCAGGAACAGTAAATGCTGCATTTGGATCAACACAGCAGCTTTGTAATTTCTGATTTTGCTCTTTCTCTCCCCCTCCTCTACCCCCAAAATTCTTAAGATTTGTGACCAGGATCTTTTAAAATTGTGTATCAAGCTGACAGTTAAATTAGGAAAAAAAATCATTCAATATTTTTTGAATTGTGCCATTTAAATCACCTGCTTTTTCTATATATTTTTTCAGCCTTGATCGCCTGATGGCCACAAATGCCATCAGGACAGTTTAGAAAGGGGGATCTGTATGCAAACCAATACTACATACATTTAGCTGAAGTACATTTTTCAGTGGGTTTACAGCAAGGTAAATCTGTCTGTGCCTCAATTTTGCAATTTGATTATGTCCATATTATAAGCACATCCCACAGATTCAGTGGCATGTCTTTCAAGGTAGGTGACATTGGAAATCTGGCTTTTGTTGAGTAGGGGTCAGTTTCTGAAATTGATGAAAATAATTATTGCTGCAAATTTATTTTGATTATGCAGTGAATTCCTTTTCTCTTTCTGAAAATGGACATAGAGGATAGATTCTGATTCATGTCAGTGACCTTATTAGTGTTGAAATGAGAAAAACAAAGTAAACTATGACATAAAATTCCTAATATCCTCTGGACATCCATGATAAAGAATATAATTTAATACTACAAATTTAGAACAGCAGAATACAAATCTTTATAAACTGTCCTAAACTTCCTCTAAACTTCTTGTAATGTTTTTATACTGACAGGCACATCTGAATATTTGAGAGCAGAATGTGAATACTTTAACAGAAAGATTACTATTTCCAAGAATTTTCTATGCTAGTGTGGCCAGTTGTAAGTACCAAAAGAGACTGGTGTCTACCATGTCTTCTAGTTTTCTGCCAATCCAAATTATCTTTGTCCAGAATAAAATGAAAAAGCAAAATAGAACTATAAAACAAAATGTTTATTACAGTAATAAACTAGCATACAGAATGGGTTCTAGCAACTTTTATGTTCTATGATTATTTACAGATGGCACTGATATCTTTTTAAAGTAGAATAAATCAAAAGCAGAGGCATACAACTTGATGGGCATGAAAATCTTGGTTGTGGATTAGCAACAACAACAAAGTTGTTGGAAAACTTTAATGTTTAATATGACATATACTTGGGGAGCAATAGCATTAACAATATTAAATTAAATTTCAATTACATTTTAATATAATAAAATAGAATCAAATGACCTTATTTGTATTTCTTTGGTCTGGCTTTGTCTACTTTAGTGTGTATAGTACTTGGTTATAATTCTCTCCCAATTTAAACTGGATCCTTGTCATTTATTTCAACTAAACAGGCAATTTAATTGCAGCACAACTTTCTAATTAGTTCCTTTTTGAAAATTCAAGGTTAGCAGAGAAATTCAACAAAAATAATTGTGGCACCATTTTCCATACTTTTGATTCCCCAACTCTGTAGCATTCATTCTTACATTTATATCTCAAAGATTTTTAACTAAATCTGTATCCAAATATTCACATGAATAGGAATCCAAAGAACCAGACAACTATTGTATTTATATGTACTCCCCAAAAATGTGAATATGTTTGTCATTTCCCTTACCTACCCACACTTCTGAAACGGAGAATGCTTTCAAAGATATTTTATGATGCAACTATGAAGCAAGTCTGCTATTTATAATACAGATGTACCACTAAATTGGACTAAAGATGCAGGACAAACATTTTATATGTCTTGTAGAACTGTTCAAATTCACATGATTGCTGCATTCTGCAAAATTCTGAAGTTGGTGCATATTTGTGATATCTTATTGCCCTTAATAATGATGTTTTTCTATGAGGAATCTGTTTTAAGAAGATGTAATTTGAAAAACAACTTGACTTTCTACTCCACACCTGGTTTACTGGTTGCATGTGTAACAACCTTTGGAATTTAATACTGATGTAAAAGAATGGACCTAAATAATACATTGTAGCCTTGACCAGAAAATGTTTGCTTACTCACATAAAGTAATTTATCTCTTAGCACAGCTGGGTTTCCTTTTCCAAGTTTTTTATTTTTTATGAAGTAAAGAGAAAACATTATTTTTGTAAACCGATGTTTTAATCTAATTGATGACAAGTCAATGGCCTAGAATAGCAATGGTTACTTCAAAACACCTCTCAATTTGCACATTTTAGGGCCTACTAAGCTAGAGAACTGAAGCATGAGGCAAATGAAAAAATATGAAGTTCATAATCTATGGAGACCTGCATGTGTATAGCCATAAAAACCACAACTGCCAGCTCAGGTGGAAAAATGCTGAAGTGAGAAATGTATTCAATAAATAGAAAACACAGCATGGAGCTGAAAAGTGTGCATGAGAAACTGGTTAGGAAATTCGAATAATGGAAATGGAAGCAGATGGAGGATGAGTGTACATTAAACAGTAGTGTTCATAGCTTGTGACATAAAGCATTCCTCCGGAGGCCTAATTCTTAACTATCTTGAAATTCATTCAATTTAAAATATCATGGTCTTGTTATCATCTCATTTTTTTGAAATTTTATTGAAAATATTATTGTGATGGAATACATTTCACACATGGTGAGTATGCCTGAGGAAGGAAATACTGAATTACCATTTAAATATGTATGCAAGTTTTGCTGTTTGAAGTTTTACTTCTAACTTCTGGAGAACATGTTTCACTTAGGAGAGTTTCTTTTTGGTTGGGCTGGATTTAAAAATAAGATCTGTTAATGCATTTGCCATAGGTCAGAGGTTACCATGACTCAAACCTTTTCCTTCTGTATAACTGTCTCATGTATGAAATGCCCGAGGTTCTAGATTAGCTTTGTCTACTCTGTCTCATAATATTAAGCATAACAATTAAGAAAGATTTCCTAGTTCATTTATGTCAGTTGCTTTTAGCCCTGACTACAGACTTACTACTACAGTTGTGATTGCTCCAACACCAGAAGTTTTTAAGAAGAGATTGGACAGCCATTTGTCTGAAATGGGTTTTCTGCTTGAGCAGAGGCTTGGACTAGAAGACTTCCAAGGTCCTTTCAAATTCTGTTATTCTATTATTCAGTACTACTATTAATAATAAAAGCTGATCCCTCTAATTGGTGCATAAAACTTCCTATTCCAATTTTTCTCACAAGATTGACTGGAATGGGAAATAGGGACTGGTCCAAAGACCCAATGAGTATGTTGGCAAAGGTGGCTTATGCCCAGATCTCTTTGATACCTTAATCACCCCTAACCATACAGGGGATGCTATGGCAGTGCTGGCTGAGTATCTGGAGGCTGCAAGGATCTCTATGGGGACAAACCAACTTCAACTTAACCTTGGCAACACAGAATGGCTGTGATTTTAGCTCTCCAGGCCCAGATGATATTTTATCTTTGAGTCTAGATGGAGTGGCATGCAATTAGGGGGGGGGTCCTCCTGAACTCGTGGCCCCTACTCGAGGAGCAAGTGGCAGCTGTATATCTAGTGGGTTCCTTTGCATAGATTCATCCAGTGCACCAATTGTGCCCTTTTCTAGACTGGGCGGCCTCACTTACAGTCCCTCATCTCTTGGTAGCCTCCCATTTGGATTACTACAATGAGATCTATATGGGGCTGCCCTTGAATATCATCCAGAAACTTCCACTGGTCCAGAATGCAGCATCATACAGAGTAATGGGGCCCTAGGTTTGTCCATGTAATACCTCTGTTGTGAAGGATGCATTTATTTCTATTTTTTTCTAGGTTCAATTGGTTGTTGGTATTGGTTATCACCTATTAACTATGAGAATTTACAAAATATGTACTTATGTCAATGTCAAGCCGGAATGGTTGTCTTGTATACAACATATTACATAGTATGGCAAGCTAAGATACTTATAATATGGTTTTTGGAAAGAGGAACATTAAAAAAATAATTTATATGAGCCAAATAAAAATGAACAATAATATCTAAAATATTTAAACAATAATTATTAACCAGAGAAAATATGGAGAAAAAAAAAACATAAAATACAAGAATGGTTTTTCCTATAATGCCTTGGCTTTTCTTTTTTGATGTTGTTTTTTAAATAAACTTTTTTATAATTATATTTGTACTTCAGCCGTCACACTAATATAACAGTTATTTTATGTATAGATGATTATTCTTTTCCCATTTCTTTGTTTTTGCTATTTTGTTTGTTTAGTTGTTTTTGTTTCTCTTCATTATAAAGGGACCATGTGGTTAAAAAAAGAGAAAGTAATGCTTTAGTATTATGGTCATTAATTAGAATACATCTACTGTATGTATGAGTAGATTATGTGTTAACATATAGATTGTTACAGTCTTAATCTATAACAATGATGCAAGAAAAGAATGTCACATAAACTATATTGTAGATGCTAGATAACAATATTCAGTTAATCTTCCTGCTAATGGAATAGCAAAATGACAAAAGCCATTGCTTCTTACAATATACATAGAACAGAATAGAACATAGTAGAGTACAATAGGGCAGAGTAGAGTAGAGTAGAGTAGAGTAGAGTAGAGTAGAGTAGAATAGAATAGAATAGAATAGAATAGAATAGAATAGAATAGAATAGAATAGAATAGAATAGAATAGAATAGAATAACAGAGTTGGAAGGGATCTTGGAGGTCTTCTAGTCCAATTCCCTGCTTAGGCAGGAAACCCTACACCACTTCAGACAAATGGTTATCCAACATCTTCTTAAAAACTTCCAGTGTTGGATCATTCACAACTTCTGGAGGCAAGTTGTTCCACTGATTAATTGTTCTACCTGTCAGGAAATTTCTCCTTAGTTCCAAGTAGTCTTAGTTTTTAGTCATCTAAGTAGATGACCCTCACTCTTGGAGTACTCATTTCTAAAGATCTAAGTGCCAGAGCCCACTGTAACAACATTGCCAAAAAGGCATTAAGAGTTGTTAACCTAATCTTGCATAGCTTCCTCTCTGGCAATATTGTACTACTTAACTAGACTATACAAAACATTTGCTAGACCAATTCTCAAATACAGCTCATCTGTCTGGAACCCGCACTGCATATCGGACATTAATACAATTGAGAGAGTCCAGAGATATTTCACGAGAAGAGTCCTCCACTCCTCTGCTTGCAATAGAATACCTTATGCCACCAGACTTGAAATTTTGAGCTTACACAATTTAGAACTACCCCGCCTTCGGTCTGACCTAAGCATAGTACATAAAATTATCTGCTACAATGTCCTACCTGTCAATGACTACTTCAACTTCAACCACAACAATATACGAGCACACAATAGATACAAACTTATGGTAAACCGCTCCAAACTGAATTGCAGAAAATATGACTTCAGCAACAGAGTGGAATGCACTACCTGACTCTGTGGTTTCTTCCCCAAACTCCCCAAACTTTAACCTTAGACTGTCTACTGTTGACCTCATTCCATTCCTAAGAGGTCTGTAAGGAGGGTGCATAAGAGCACCAATGTGCCTACCGTCCCTGTCCTAATGTCCCTTTTTATTCGTATCCATTTCATGTATTCATAATCATGTTTATACTTTTATCTGTCATCTTATATATGCTTGACAAATAAAATAAATAAATAAATAAATAATAAAAAGTTGCTTTTCTCCTTCATTAGTTTCCACCCATCACATCACTTAAACACTTTCAAAATCTACTTGAGAACAAAATATCTTGCACAGAGCTCAATTTCACCGTGTCAGTTAGCTTTTTAAAACAAACAAACACACAACTATATAACTTATATTTCTCTGTATGTCATTCTATGGAAAAATGCAGAGCAATATCCACATGGGGAAAGAACAAATACCATCAGTTTTATTAAAAGACAGTAGCTTTAAAAACATACTGTAAACAGCTAGATTATTGAAAAAGAGGACATATTCTGTAGGTCTGGAATTATGTAGGGAATACATGGTCTATGTTAATATGCCAGTTTACAGGAATGTAAAAATTTAATATTTAGGTAAAATGTGTTCCTGTCATTAGCTGACTAAAGCTTTTGGTTCAATTCATTTCATTCCCTGAAAATCCAAAATTTAAAACAATTTTATGGAGATGTTTATAAATATATATACTCATAACCCACAATGCAATGCGCACACAACCCCCCCTGCACACCCCACTTACCCACGCATGCACGTGCAACTCACCTGCGCTCCCCCTGTCCCACACACAAGCGCACCAGAGACCTGAAATTCAGCTGGCCGGCAGGAGGCATGCAAGCATGCGCAGTGGAGCTGAGCTGAAGCTCCACTGAGCTGACACTTAGTCTCCCAATGGGCAGCAGGGTGCTTGCTGGCTGCCTGAAAAAAGCCTAGAAACTAGTGGATTGTGATTTCACTGAACTAGGGCTGCATAAAAATCTTGATTTATGTAGGAAGAACCTGGCTAAAGAGAAATACACATAAAACCTACAAAAAAGAAAGAAAAACCAATATTGTACCTTTACAGGGAGGATACATGAGATGAGGGTGTGGCTAACATATATATATATGTATTTGTATTTATTATGGCTGTTCACCGCCCTGAGTCCTTCGGGAGTAGGGCGGTATACAAATATGAAAAATAAATAAATAAATAAATAACTGATGAGGCCTTATAAGGCCGAAATAGATCTATCTTAGTCTCCCAATGGGCAGCAAAGAGTCTGCTGGCTGTCAGAAGAAAAAAGAAAAAGCCCAGAAACTAGTGAATTGTGATTTCACTGAACTAGGGCTGCATAATATCTTGATTTATGTAGGAAGAACCTGGCTAAAAAGAAATACACATAAAGGCCTACGAAAAGAAAAGAAAAGAAAACAAATATATATATGTTTTTCTTTCTTTTTCGTAGGTTTTATGTGTATTTCTCTTTAGCCAGGTTCTACCTACGTAAACCAAGATATTATGCAGCCCTAGTTCAGTGAAATCACAATTCACTAGTTTCTGGACTTTTTTTCTTCTTCTGGCAGCCAGCAGACTCTTTGCTGCCCATTGGGAGACTAAGATAGATCTATTTCGGCTTTATAAGGTCTCATCAGTTAGCCACACCCTCATCTCATGTATCCTCCCTGTAAAGGTACAATATTTGTTTTTCTTTCTTTTTCGTAGGTTTTATGTGTATTTCTCTTTAGCCAGGTTCTACCTACGTAAACCAAGATATTATGCAGCCCTTTCGGCCCTTATAAGGTTACGTAAGGAAAACCTGGCTAGAGGAAAAACACACATAAACCCTACGAAGAAGTAAGAAAATAGATACTATACCTTTACAGGGAGGATACATAAGATGTGGGTGTGGCTTACTGATGAAAGCAAATGAGCTAGAAATAGATCTATATAAGTCTCCCACCTAGCAGGAAGAACTTGCTGGCTACCAGAAAAGAAAAAAGCCCAGATTCTATGTAATTATAATACAGGTAGGCTGAGCAGAAAATAATTGTCACACATCTTTCCCAGTCCTCCTCTCTCTACAATAGAGCATGGATATTTTCAGGCCAACTTGTTATCAAGTTAGGATCTGATTTCTGATGTGAGCTTTTAGCAAGGTGGTCACAGTTGGCAGCAGGTGGTTCAGAAAATGCCCATTTTATTTAGCATTATTTTCTTCTGAAATGCTTCACAGCTGATGCTCAGCAACAAATGTTTCTCACTGTGTGAACATAGGGAATATTACATATTGTAGGATTGTAACAGTAAAGAACTTGAGAAATGTCCTTCTTGCTCATTATTTTCAAATAAATTGCATTTATTCTCAGTTCTGTACGGACAAAGAACTATGTATATGGTTCTTAATGTTATCCATTGTACATTGTACACTGGATAACATTAAGGACAGTGCAGATTTACTTGCTTGGTTAAGAGAGCACTCTTTAAGGCAGATGGGTGGTTTAGAAACATGAAATATAAATAGATAAATAAATTCTTTGATGAATTAGATCCATGATGGTGAACCTATGGCACATGTGCCAAGGTGGCACGCAGAGGCGAACCATCGCCTCAGCTCAGCTCCACTGCGCATGCTTGCATGCCTCCTGCCGGCCAGCTGAGTTTCGGGTCTCTGATGCGCTTGTGTGGGGGACAGGGGGAGCGCAGGTGAGTTGCATGTGCATGCGCGGGTAAGTGGGGTGTGCAGGGGGGATTGTGTGCGCATTGCATTATGGGTTATAAGTGCAGGGAGGCCTACTAGGCTCAAAACGGGGCACAGGGGAAGTGTGGAGGAGCAGAGGGGGTCACGTACGCATGCGTGGGGTGAGGGGGGGAGTCATGCACGCATTGCATTATGGGTGCGGATGCGCAGGTGCACTTTTGCACATGCTTTTGGCACGCAACAACAAAAAAATTAGCCATCATTGAATTAGATGCTCGTTAAAGTATCTATATAAAGCATCAACAACCTTCCTCAGCAGATGATATGATACAGAAATCAGTTTCTGGGCATATAATATAATGTATGTGAGATCCGGTTTGGTGTAGGATTAAGGCTAGAATCTAACAAGCTGCAAATTTTAGTTTACCCCTTGGCATGAAGTCAGCTGGATGATCTTGGGCCAGTCCCTCTCTCTCAGCTCTCAAGAAAGAGGCAACAGTAAATCACTTCTGAAACACCTTGCCAAAAATAGCTGCATGGCCTAGTCCACAACCCTTTCAAAGAATCAACACGGATTTGAAGGCGTAAACAAAGAACAGACAACAAAATCCATTTATGACAATGCCTGGCTGACTAAATAAAGAGGTAGTTTCAAATGGATTACCCTTCGGTCCTAAGGCCAAGAATTTCTGGATTTGAATGTATTAATATTTTAACAGAAGAATTTTTTTTCTGTCAAAGATTGCATTCCTGAAGAGACCCAGATAGTGGATGGGTCAAGAATCAGAGGAGGCATCTTCTCATTGGTTTCTTTTTTCCCCATTTCTGAAATACTCCTCTTACTTCATCCCTCTCTCTCTCATCTCTCACCCCCTCTCAAACTGCAACCTGGAGAGAAGGACAAATAGTTCTTACCAAAGGCCTGAATGAACTCTTGCAGAGGGCTTTTGAAATAATGTTGAGAACTATATCAAATTAATCTGAGCACTGCATGTGCCTTAGGCTATAGGTTACCCACTGCTGGGCAATACTGTATAAAATGCAGTTTTCTATTATAGACCCTTTTATGCAATATGGAGGAACATTTCCCTTGTTTTTTTCCTATTATAACTCCACATACTTTTGCATGACTGGTATATAGTATGAATAGTTTAGAGTCAGACCATCTCAGGATGTATTTGCCAAGATCTTAACTCCTACAAAATGGCCCTTCTCAGCATCCCTCAATGGAAAGTGCCTTAAGTGAAGAATAGGACTTTCTTTTTTGCTCCAGTCTGCAGCCATGTTAGGCAGTGTCTGAATCTTCCCATGCTGAAACCAACACCTCTACTTTTTATTCTATAACTGAGAATATTGAACTTGAGGTAAACAAAACGTTCACTCTTGCTCTGTATGTGTGCAATTTCACAAACTTGGCAATGATGATATCACTATTTCTTTCTTATGCTTTTTTTTAAAGTTAAATTGTATAAATAAATTGTATTTAGCAAATGCTAACAATATACTTTTGAAATAAAAATAATAATTTGTGTTTCTGTACCTTAATGACTACCTGATTACTTCCAAGCTATATAAAAATGGTTTGAGGTACAGTATACTATACAAGACCAAATGCCCCAGACAGTAATAAAACATTCAAATCATATATTTAAAATAAGAAAAATAAGAAAGCCCAGCCATATCAGTGTCACTCAATCTCCCACCATTAATCTGAAATTTATCAGTAGTTACAGACTCCTTGAACACATACTTAAATCATGCCAAATTTGAGTTTCCAAATACCATATTCTATATTTTGTTGGAATTTTATGATGCCGGTAGAAGGCTAAAGTTGCAAAAGAAATTAGAAAAAGTAAGCTGGGTTTCCTGATCATGAGAAAAATTGTTTTAGAGGGCAATGGATGGGGAAACTCCACCATAATATTGTGACTCTTGGTACAAGTACTACTGAAATGCCTTCTAAATTATTAAGCAAGTAAGGCAAACAGGCCTTCATTTATTCTAAAGTAGATTTAGAAATGGGTCCTAATTTCCTCACTTTCTTCAAGCCTTTACTGACCAAACTGAAATCAATATATTTATATTTAGACATATTTACCTATTTGTATGCTATTTTGAGTTTTATTTATTTTTCACAGGAGATTGGGATGAAAAATTAAGAAATAGGGTTTATTTAAAGATATTATATTTATAGTAAAATTCAGTTGTGTCATATGCCTATATGCATGTGAAAATAGCAATAGCACTTATGTTTATATACCACTTCACAGTGCTTTACAGCCCTCTCTAAGCACCTTACAGAGTCAGCATATTGCCCCCAACAATCTGGGCCCTCATTTTACCGACCTAGGAAGGATGAAAGTCTGAGTCAACCTTGAGCAGTGGTGGGATTCTGCCGGTTCTAGGGGGTTCGGCCGAACCCTTTGTTAAATTGCTGGTTCACCCCGCCCCTTGCCCCGCCCCTTGGCACCACTATTTATTGCCAATAAATAGTGGTGGGCGAGGGGCAGGCGAGCCAGCAATTTAACAAACGGTTCAGTGTTTTTTTGTAATTTTATTGGCCCACGGAGCTTCAGCATAGGCTAATTAGCCCTTGATTAGATCGGCTCCCGACTCTCAGCTGATTTGCTCTTAGCTGTTTTGCTCAGGGCTCTGCTGCTTGCTGGAGCAGATTTTTTTTCCCCTAGCTATGCTGAAAAACGAAACTGAAAGTAAAAGCCTGCTTTACTGTTGCTGCAAGGTTGGAAAATTAGGCAGGCAGATTTCTTTTCTTTTTCCTCACCAAAAAAGGTAGGTGCAAACTACCTTTAGTGGAAAGGTAGTTTTCCCTAAAGAGGTAGTTCCTCTTTAGGGAAAAAGAGGAGAGTTCAAGATTTTAAAGCACAAAAGAAAAAAAGCTCTATTTAACTAGGGAATTGTAATAATTGAGATACTATTAATTGTATATTGTGTTGAAAGCAGAAATGGTTGAATCGTGGTTTGGAGGAATATATGGGGGAAATTATTTGGTTTATTATTATTGGTAAATATAATTAATTGATTTGTAAGAAATTGGATTGCATGGAAATAATTGGAATATTCATGTTCATATTGATTAATATACAAAAAAGATAGTTATATAACTAATTGATTTATATTAAAACATTGAATTTATATTAAACAACTGTAATATTACATAATTAAACAACGTGAGGATGGATATAAAAATAGATGACAATGAGAAGGGATATAATATAGAATAGAAGGGAAAAATTGAATTTGATTAAGATTAGAGATGAGGATGAAGGGTAATATTGTTTTTTTTAAAAAAATAGATAAGGAATAAATATGGCAAAAAGGAAATATAGAAATTGTAAATTTAATTGAAATGACTAAACACTGTTTAAATTTGTGAGCTGGCCAAATACTCTGTTCAAAGAAATACATTGTATGTTTGTATGTGTGTTTTTAATTACTGCTTTTATTCATATTTATTCTCTTTTATTCTTTAAAGTTTAACAATTCATTCTTTATCTTAATATCTTTATATTTGTTTGGGGTTGGCTTTCTTCCCTTTCATCTTTTTTACTGTACAGCAATCTTTCTCCTCAAACCTACCACCTCTCTCTTTTCTTTCCTTCTTACTTTCTCTTCCCCCCCTCTTCTTCTCCTCCTCTCTTCCTCCCTCTCTTACCCTCACTCTTACTCTAATTTCCCTTCCCTTCCTCCCTTCTCTTCTTTCCCTGTCTCTCCTTCTTTCTTCTATCTCTCTTCTCCTTCCTTCATCCCTCTCTATTGCTGTATCCTTTTGTGCATATGGATTACTCAGAGGGCTGAAAAAGTTATTTTTGACCGGTCCTCGCACTTTTGACCAGTCCTCGCACTTACGACTGTACTCACATTTTATGTTTTGCGCCCTATCTTGTCATTGTGGTGAAGACAAGTAGTGGTGAAATGACTGACACAGTTGTTAAGAATGCCGCAACGGGCATAAATGTGAGGAAGGTCATAAGTGCGAGGACCGGTCAAAAATGTGAGGACCAATCAGAAATGACTTTTTTCAGCCCTCTGAATAGTACCTATGTGCATATGGACTAGTCAGAAGGCTGAAAAAGTTATTTTTGACCGGTCCTCACACTTTTGACCAGTCCTTGAACTTACGACTGTCCTCACATTTTACGTTTTACGCCCTATCTTGTCACCATGGTGAAGAGAAGTAGTGGTGAAATGACTGACACGGTTGTTAAGAATGCTGCAATGGGCATAAATGTGAGGATGGTCATAAGTGCGAGGACCAGTCAGAAATGACTTTTTTCAGTCCTCTGAGTAGTCCCATAGCCACGCCCACCCAGTCACATGACCAGCTAGCCATGCCCACCCGGTCACATGACCACCAAGCCACACACCCCAACTAAGCCACGCCCACAGAACCGGTTGTTAAAAATATTGAATCCCACCACTGACCTTGAGCCTGGTGAGATTTGAACTGCCAAATTGCAGGCAGCCAGCAGTCAACAGAAGTAGCCTGCAGTACTGCATTCTAACCACTGCGCCACCACAGCTCGATGTTAGGACTACCTCAGGTTGGACACAACTTCGCAACTAACAGCAACAACAACAAGTTTTCTTTTTAAATCAACATTGGCAAAATTGCATACAATTTTTCAAAAATCCACTGTAACAGTGCCTGAATTCATAGATCCAGTTTGGGTTATACCTCTTCATTACCATTTGCCACACTACTTGTAATTTTTTAATGTATAAATAGTCCAGACTAAGTGAAACTCCTGCTTTCGGATTATTCATATATTAGGATTTGCAACTAATATATCAGTCACAGCACAAAATAGTATTATTCCTGGAGACCAACTGTTTACCAGAGTATAACACAAACTCTACTTCTGTGACTCATTTCATCACACTATTTCACATTGTGATGTTTCAATGTGAAATGAAGTTTTTTTCATGCTGTGTTTCTGAGTAGAAAAAAAGACAGACAACATATGATAAATGGTAAGGATTCTGAGAAAGCCCTAGCAAAAAACACAGTATGGAGTTATTATACGTGGTTAAATAATTTAGGCCATAAACGTGTGTGTTAACATTTTAGAACTAAATACTGTTTATAAGACTTACACAGGAAATCAGTGAGATTTGGATGGCAGGACTTCATCTGATTTCCTATAAAGAAACAAAGAATAAAATTATGCCTGAAAAAAATTTGCAATCTATTTTATCAGTAAAAACCTTGAACTGATATTGTGTCACTATCCAGTTATAGATTACAGCCACATTTTTATTCAATGCCATTTTATTTCAATGCTGAGATAATCAGAAGTGGAACAGAAGAGACTTGTTGCTCTAAATTAGTTATTGGTTTTCTTTGTCCAACTTTCTCAAATTGGACACCAAAGAAATCTATTTTTTTGGTTTGCATGCTACATAGAATTGTTACAAAATCAGATGGGTTATCTTTAAAGAGTATGGGACACAAACAAGTAAATAAAGTAAACCAGTATGATAGTGATAATAAGCCTAGCATGTTGTGCAATGCAGTCTTTGTTTAAAATAGTCTTTTAGGAAATAGATAAAATTGCCTATAGATGAAATAGATGAAATTGAGGGAGAAAAATCAACATTGGGAAGTGGTTAGGTTTGTGGTTAAATGCTCATGTACCCCATTATCATAGTTCTTTCTTGTCTTTTTACTCCATGATTGTGATATTCCCATATGCAACTTTTGCTCCTCACTTTATTTCTCTTATCCTTTTTCAGTTGAGACTTCCATTTATTTTCTTCTTTCTGCACTGAATCCTGTATAGAAAATCAATGTTCTGATAGTGCCATCAACTAACGGTTTAGATTTTTGTTTTATAGACCAACACTGTTAAAATTACTTTTTGCTTTTTTGTAGACCAACACTATCATTAGCTGAAAAAAAGAAGACACACTTTTTTGGCAGTTTTTGCAACATTATTTTTTTCATGTCAGAAAGTCTAGGACTTACTTCTTCCTAAAAAGAAAAATTAAAGAAGAAGAAGCAATTTATTCATTCTTCTTTTTTTATATACTTGCAAGATGAAAAGCCTTGTTTGTTCTGTACCTTCCAGATTTTTTTCCCAGGAGATAATTCATGAGAGAGTTACTTGAGTCAACCTTCTACTTCCTCTCGCCAGATATGCTTGAAAAAGGGGCTTCTTTGACCATGGAAGTATTGTTTTTCTCTGTTTTCTCCAGGGGCCTCTTAAACAAGGAAGTACAGATCACTCCAGCAGGTGCAGTGATACCCCAGGCTCTTGTGAAACACTCTTTCCTTAATTGGGGAGATATCTAGAGAGATATAAAAAGTAATGTATATGAATCTGCCTTGCAATTTTTAAAATGCTTTATTCCTTGTGGAATCTGTTTATAAGGGAAGAAAATACTTGATAAAGAAAAATCGCACCATATTAGTTTTTCAGCTATTATCATCTTATCTGATAAATATATTTTTTTCAAGGAATTGAATGAAAATTGATTTTAAAAAATGCACAGGTATTTTGAAGATTGTAGGGATAAGCATTCCTAGAAATATTGGTCTGTTGGGAAAAAGAACAAAAAGCTATCGCTCAATGATACTACTTATTATTACTATTTTGAAATAGGAAGCTGCCTATTAATGTGTTCAATCTATAATTTCCATTTGAATATTGATTTAGAAAATTTTGCAAATTTTGTGAGTGAAACGTCTGATCTAATTTTTGAATAATCATGCTTTTTCCCAACCACCTATTTTTATAGCATGTTCCTGATCAAGGACCTAATGAAGACACAGTTAAATATTTGCATGTCTAACATGCAAACATCATGATTCTTTTCATGCAAGAGCAGCTTTGGATGCAAAGCATAATAGTCTTTTTTGCTATATAGGGCCACATAAGACATGTGAACTTGAACAGGATTGTTTTTTTAAGGGCGTAAAGTTGATTTTGTTTTCATTTTCATATGTGTTAAACCATTTGTAAGATTTAAATTAAAGTATTTGTATGCTCTTATCTCAAAATGGCAGGAAGCTGGGTTTCTGATTTTTTACAGCTAGGAGCTTCAGGACCGTAAAACAAAGAATGCATGCAGCCTTAGGTCTCATGTTGTTTTTCCATAGCCTAGAACTTTCTATAAGAAATACATTAAAAATAATCTCAGGAGCCTTGGTACTTTTTGTAGGAACATCGGTTGCTATTTCCCATTGCCAGTGGAGAAACTGATTCATGACTTTATGTTCCACTCTATTTATTCTATGGTCTCCATCCCTTTTCCCTTTGTGAATGGGAAATTAATCCCATTCCTCCAATCAGTGATATTTAGATTGGTTTTCAAGTGGTCTTGGTGGTATAATTAAATTATTTTTTATGAGTCTCTATATTTTGTCTTTTTTCTCCCTCTTCTGTTGTTCCAGTTTTTGTTCTGGCTTAATTTACTTTGAAAAAAGATAAATAATAGAAATATTATTTGATCAGTCTGAAATACTAACTGTAGGAGGATAGCATGGTAAAAGTGTTGCCTATCTCTCAGAAAATCCCCTCCCCTCCATATCCTGATCTGCTGGAATTCCCATTAAATTTTACACAACTTTTCCTTGCATTTTCTCTCCCCACTTTTCCAGGTATTTTCCTTACAAAGGAGTCAAAAGAAGCTTCCCAAATATATTCAAGAGGTAATATTAGATTCTAAATTCACAATTGTCTTATTGTCTCAACAATCCTGAATTTGGATCTCAGCCTTAATTATTCCCCCCCCCCCATTTAGTTTCAGAAAAAGAACCCACAAATAAAGACACAACACCTTTTGGATCAGTACTTCCCTAGCCGATCCTGTAGACCAGAGCTGTCAAACTCCCAGCCCATGAGGGCCGGATGAGTCATGCGCTGGTCACGCCAACGCCCAATTTAGTAAAAGGAAAAGAGTCCGATATGTCACATGATGCCACCGTGACAATGTGAGTTTGATACCTCTGCTGTAGACTGATCCAAATATGGAGGCCAGATGTGATATTCTGCTTCAGTCCCATTCCATTCCCTGGTACATAACATTGTTATATTAGGGAAAAGTTGAAACCAGTGTGTTTCTGTGTGTATATTTCATTCTATAACCAGTTCCTTTTGCCTTTTCTATATATAGATACCTCTGTTCCAAGTGAATATATTGGTTGGACTGCTTCTGAAATCAGTAATTAATACCAAGTGCCATGCAGATATGCCCTCAAGTGTTTATTGTATTATTACCACAATAGCTAATGTTCAGCTAAGACACCTTTTTATTAGCACATAATACAACAGTACGTTGAAATTCTGAGGATCATATTGCTTTTAAAAAATACATTCAAAAGAATAACTACAGTGGTTTGGAATGACATTTACTTCCAACTATTTCCAACACTAAGGATTGATTTATTACACACCTACTCCATTTGACATAAGGTAATAAACTCTGATGTATTAATCACGTAATTTAATATTTATGGTATTTGCTAAAGACAACCATGATTAAAAT